>NC_083655.1:1348921-1396421 GCF_963576545.1 Limanda limanda
GGACAGGAAGTAGATCCTAGAGGTCGGACAGGAAGTAGATCCTAGAGGTCGGACAGGAAGTAGATTCTAGAGGTCGGACAGGAAGTAAATACTAGAGGTCCGACAGGAAGTAGACCCTAGAGGTCGGACAGGAAGTAGATCCTAGAGGTCGGACAGGAAGTAGATCCTAGAGGTCGGACAGGAAGTAAATACTAGAGGTCCGACAGGAAGTAGATCCTAGAGGTAGATCCTAGAGGTCGGACAGGAAGTAGATCCTAGAGGTCGGACAGGAAGTGACCTCTACACACGACCTGTGGAGGAGCAGCTCAGCTCCACACGTCTTCTTTAGTTTCATTTCAAATGTAAATCAGAGACTTTGTGAGAATCCACAGGTTGAAACGAAGTGAAGTGTGTTTGTGTGTTTGTGTGAACGTGTTTCCCTCTTCACCCCCCCCCCCCTCACCCCCCCCTCACTTGACTCCACCTCCTCCTGCTTCATCTCCTCTGGTGTGCAAACCCTGATCCTGCTCTTCCTCCTCCTCCCTGCCTGTTTTCTGCTTGTGTGTGTCTGTGTGTGCGCGTGTGTGTGTCTGTGTGTGTGTGTCTGTGTGTGTCTGTGTGTGTCTGTGTGTGTGTGCGTGTGCAGATGGCCCACCTGGTGCAGGTGAAGGGTCACGGCCTCTCGGGCTCCCAGTCCCTGTACGACCCCCACGGTGTCTCCTCCTCCTCCTCCTTGGCGTCGCCCCCCCCCTCCCGGCCCCCCATGCCCCGGCAGAACTCCGACCCCACCTCCGACACCCCACCCCCCCCACCCCTGTCCCGCCTGGCGCCCCCCCTCGACAAGCTGGACCGCAGCTCCTGGCTGCGGCAGGACGACGACACGCCCCCCAAGGTTCTGCATGCCCCCACCTGTGTGTTGTGTGTCTGAATGTGTGTGTTTGTGTTTGTGTGTTTGGGACAAAACTTTGCTTTTTGATTGGTTCTGTTTTTCTGTGACGTTTGTGATGTTTTTTGTCGTCGTCTGTTTAGATTTTGTGTCTTTTGAATTGTGTTATGTGTCGTCACCTGATGGAGAACCACATGTAACTGGTGCGTCTCCGAATCATAACCAGTTAATAACCAGTTAATAACCAGTTAATAACCTGTTAATAACCAGTTAATAACCAGTTAATAACCAGTTTAATAACCTGTTAATAACCAGTTAATAACCAGTTAATAACCTGTTAATAACCAGTTAATAACCAGTTAATAACCAGTTAATAACCAGTACTCCAAACTGACTGGGAACCAACTTTGCCTTTAGTTGCAAACTGTAAATTTACATCTGATATTTTCAGAGATTAAAGTTGTAAATTTGTTGTCATTATAAATCTAATCAGTTTTTGTGTTTGTATTTTTTTCCATCGACTTTGTTTCTCACATTTGTTTTATATTATATTTATAAGATTATAATTTGTCTTTTCTATCGCACTTACACACGTGTTGGTCCGTGTTCTGATCATGTGATCGTGACTTCACACACACTCTGCGCGCCTCACACACGTTGTGTTGTGTTGTGTGTCTGCAGGTTCCCCAGAGGACGACCTCCATCTCTCCGGCGTTGGTCAGGAGGAACTCTCCGGGGAACGGACCCGGCCTCGGCCCTCGGGCTGGAGCTCACCTCATCCGGGCCAGGTACACACACACACACACACACAGACATACACACACACACACTCTCATTAACACACAGACACACACACAGACACACACACACACACACACTAACACAGACACACACACACACTCTCATTAACACACAGACACACACAGCTCTGGAGACCCAGGTGTGTGGATCTCACAGTTTCCTGCATGAATGAGACAACCCTGTGTTTGTGTTGCCGTAGCAACCCCGACCTGCGGAGGATCGACGTTTCCATGGAGACGCCCCTGAAGAGGACGAGCAGCTCGTCCAGCTCGTCCACCCCGAGTTCCCAGGGAGGCTCCAACGAGCGAGGTGCACCCCCCACCCCCCCCCGTCTTCGTTAATTACATTTATTGTGAAATTAAACAGGAAATAAGTGAAAACAGCCTCGATAAGAACCAGAGTTTGATCCAAAATATCTAATTTAAAGAAATATCTACTTCTTCTCTAAAAACAAATATAATCCTTTCTTTTTAAAAAATGTCCTCATATCAGAAATGTTGTCAGGTTGTAAAAGTCGTTACAGACGCACAAAGTTGTCTTGTGTGTTAAACGTATGTGATGACATCATCATGTGTGTGTTCAGGTGATTCTTCCAATAAGACTGAAGGTTCCACAGGCTCCTCCCACGACGCCAAAGACGAGGGGACGAGACCCAGCAGGCCTGCAGTGAGTCCACACACACACACACACACACACACACACACACACACAGACACACACACACACTCACAGACACACACACACAGACACACACACACACACACCTCGCTCTGAACTAACCTCGTTGCTGGTCATTGTCGCTCTCTTCCTCTTCTCATCCCTCCTTCCATCAGAGTTATAAGAAAGCTGTAGATGAGGTCAGTGACATTTTCTCTCACCCCCCCCCACACCCCCCCCCTCGCACTTATCGCCCCCCCCCCCGTTCACATTGTCCTGTGAGATAAAATGTGCGTCTCCACTCCAGCGCCACCCGGTGGCCACAACCGTTACGTACGTAGGGTCCGTCCCAGTCTGTCCTTTAATTTGGTGTTTTTTAAATTTGGCACAAACTTTGTCAACTCGGACTCGGACTGATAACATGTCAAAGGTCGTCCTGCCCCGCCCCCTGCTCCGCCCCCTCCTCACTGGCCCCTCCCACCGTCTTCCTGCTCGCTGGCCCCTCCCACCTTTTAACTATGAACCTCAGTAACATTCTGCATCGTGATTCAAAAAACTCTTTATTCTTCTTTTCTCTTTATTCTGCTGATTTTATTGATCATAACACAATGAAACCAGAGTTATGATCAGACACATTTACTGAGATGATGAAAGAGATGAAAAATAAATGAATAAAATAAAACTCACTACATTTCAGGCCATGAATAAAAAGGAAGAAAGTAGAATAGAAAAGATATTTCAACATTTAAAAGGTCTCTAGATATTCTTGAATTTTTCCAGGCTCCAGCTGCTTTGAAAGTTAATTTTTGATAATGTGTTATTTTATTTTGTTAATATTAGTTAAATGATTTGTTTGTCTGTTGTTGACACTTGATAACAAAAGCCTTGCTTCTTTAAAATGTATAATATTTGTAATATCTTGATCGAACAGTAATCATGTGATCATTCAACGAGAAAATAATCAGCAGATTAATGGATTATGAAAATAATGCAACCAGCAGATATAAAGATATTATAACAATAATACATTTATTAACAGAGCAGATTTTAAAACAGGGATTTACCAAGAAAACTAAAAATCAAAGACTTAAAGGAAATGATAAAATGTCAGATAAAATAATAGAACATAAATTTGAAAAGAACTGGAGAAAAGAAACATAGTTATTGTTTTGTTGCTTGGTCACTAATCAGATGTTTAAGAATAGAAATACTGAAATAAAAGCTCATGTTCTCAAAATAACGTCTGTAATTATATTAATTATACCTGTGACCTGTGGCTCCTCCCACTCTGAGCGAGAAGCTGATGTTTGTGAGTCTCGTGTCCTCAGGACCTGACGGCGCTGGCCAAGGAGCTGAGGGAGCTGCGGCAGGGCGAGGACGCCGGCCGCCCCCCCGCCAAGGTCACGGACTACTCGTCGTCCAGCGATGACTCGCACAGCAGCGAGGACGAGGAGGGAGAGGGCGGGGCCAGTGACGGCACGGTGGCGGTCAGCGACATCCCGCGCATCATGTGAGTGTGAAGCTGCTTTCAGACCTGAGTGGGAGGAGCCGAGTGGGAGGAGCCAGATGTGCTGGTTCTCCTGCAGCTTCCCAGTAAAAACTCTCAGGTTTCATGTTTTATTTTTCATATTTACAGATTATGAATTCAAACGTTGTGTTTCAGGCCGGCAGCGAACCACGGCCCCAACGAGTCCTTCAACCTGCTGGGAGGTCTCAACGCCGGCCACGACGACGCCTACGGGAACAGCTCGCAGGACGGGACCCTGAGGATGCGTGAGGTAAGCCGCCTCCCAGGTTTGACCTTTGACTTCGGGGTTTGACCTGGAGCCTCGATGACGCCGAACAAACCAACGACCGGAGCTTAGACGCTCAGTCACCAGCTGCTCTGGAGTGTGTGTCTTTCTGTGTGTGTGTCTGTGTGTGTCTGTGTGTGTGTGTGTGTGTGTGTGTGTGTGTGTGTGTGTGTGTGTGTGTGTGTGTCTGTGTGTGTGTGTGTGTGTCTGTGTGTGTGTGTGTGTGTCTGTGTGTGTGTGTGTGTGTCTGTGTGTGTGTGTGTGTGTGTGTGTCTGTGTGTGTGTGTGTGTGTGTGTGTGTGTGTGTGTGCGTGTGTGTGTGTGTGTGTGTGTGTACGACACATATGAAGAGCTTCCTCTCTCGGTTTGAAGCCGCTCCGGCCGGTCCCCACCCGGCTGTTTCTTAAACTCCACACAAACACAGAAACAAGCGCTCCCTCTCTCAGCTGCACCACCTGACCTGTCAATCACAGCCTCGCTGCACAGAAGCCCCTCCCCCTACTTCTCTCTTTTTCCAGAAACATGTGGAACGGAGGCGGAGCTCTGCCGCAAGCAACGGTTTCCTCGGCAACGCTAATCTGTTCCCTGGCAACGCCAACCTCCCTGATTTGGTGCGAGGAAGCCCCTCCCCTCTGGTCTCCCCTGGCGACTCCTCTGGGGCCCAAGTAGGTGGAGCGGCCCCCAAGTATGCCCCCCCCCCGAACCCCCCCTGATCCTGAGAGCGGCCCCCTGTCACCTGTTCACCCCCCCGTGACCCCGCCCCCCCGTGACCCCGCCCCCCCGTCACCCACACTCCTGGGAGCAGCGGCTCAGACATGAAGAAGAGAAACAGAATCTAGAAATAAATCCTTTAAGTTGAAGTGAACATGCAACATGAAGGCAAGGAAATATAAAGTATAAATAGAATAGAGTAATATATTAAGTAATAAATAAAAGTAATAAAACATTAGAAAGTTAAATTAGAACAGAGCTCATATTATTAAGTTTATTCTGACATGAAACAAGAAAAGCAGTAATATTTTGTATTGTTTTGCTTTTTCTTATTGATTCAAACGATGAATCTTGAACTTCTCCAGCTGCTTCATCTAATGAATCAAAGACAAACTGGATTCACAGGAAGTGGAGGCACACTGAACTTCCTGCCCTCCACTCGTTTCATCCCTCTCTCTCTCCTCCCTCCCCTCTCTCCGTTCTCCGGCCTCGTCCTCAGACCATGACGCAGGTAGCTGACTTAATAAAGGAAACTGAGTTTCTCAGACCAGATTTTATTATGGAAACACGAGAATGAAAAATAAATGAAGCAGTTGAAAGTCGCTGTGGTCGAGACTCATTCCTTTATTTTGACAGTCACCTGTTTCCCTCGGTGTTTCCTGAACGAACGACCCCGGAGGTGAACATGTGACAGACGCTCAGCTGTGTTTCTATGGTTACAGTACTCGATGGGCAGCGGCTCCAAGTCGTCCTTCACGCCGTTCGTAGATCCTCGAGTCTACGGGACGTCCCCGACCGATGATGAGGACAACATCTCCGCCTCAGGTACAGAGAACTGTGGGAACAACATGTTGACCATGTACCACACTACCCACAATCCTTAGGTGCAGTAGGGACAGCTGTGATTGGTGGAAATGGAAATGTAAAACACTAGATTAACAACAAGGTTCAAATCAAGAGGAAGCTGGATTATGGGATATGTAGTTCTGTCAGTCTGAAAATAATTATGTACACAGTTTTGTACCTTTTCCAAAATTTTTTTGTCGTGAATCAAATGTTTTATGATTCCTCTCGTAGCTGTTCGGCCTCGTTCCAGGATTAAAACTCTTCATTTAGATTTTCTGAAACGTAATAATAAATTATTGAGAAATGTACTTCACTGTAACTTGTAAAGACTTCACGCTCACGTTGTGTTGCTTGTGCTTCACGTTGTGTTGCTTGTGCTTCACGTTGTGTTGCTTGTGCTTCACGTTGTGTTGCTTGTGCTTCACGTTGTGTTGCTTGTGCTTCACGTTGTGTTGCTTGTGCTTCACGCCGCAGCGCTGTTTGCTGACGAGCTGCTGAAGCAGGAGCAGGAGCAGGAGCAGGCCAGACTCAACGAGGCCAGAAAGATCTCCGTGGTCAACGTCAACCCGACCAACATCCGGCCGCACAGCGACACGCCCGAGATCCGCAAATACAAGAAGCGCTTCAACTCGGAGATCCTGTGCGCGGCGCTGTGGGGTGAGACACACAAACAACAACGACACGAGTAACGCACAAACAGGCAGGCAGTGACAACCGGGACGTTTGTGTGTCTGTGCAGGCGTGAACCTGCTGGTGGGGACGGAGAACGGCCTGATGCTGCTGGACCGCAGCGGCCAGGGGAAGGTCTACAACCTGATCAACCGCCGGCGCTTCCAGCAGATGGACGTCCTGGAGGGACTCAACGTGCTGGTCACCATCTCAGGTGCGTGTCCGGCCCTCAGGGCGGAGCCGGGACTCAGCTCGGCAACACGCAGGAAACTGCAAATATCAGCAATTACCGCAATATCATTTATACTAATAGCAATTAGGGCTGGGCAAGTTAACTCGTTTCAATGGAGTTAACTCGATTAATTATTTTATCTCGCATTCACTCAGGTTTGATTATTTATTGTTTTATTGTGAAAGTCAGGCTTTTATTTTGTGAAAGTCTGTTGCTGACTGCTGCAGAACAGGAAAAAAGAAAATAATTGGCGGATAAACAATCGAGTTAACTCATCACTTGAGTTAACTCGATTAAAACGAGTTAACTTGCCCAACCCTAATAGCAATATATCAAAAGTCCATATATATCCATATCATTTTTTTTAATGTATTGTGCAAATACATTGTGCAATTAATAGACCTCGTTATATTAATACAAACACAACCTTCACTCAGGAGCAAGAATCTGTCTCTAAACTAAATATTTCTGTGACATTTGAGGTCTGAACCCTTCACACGTTTAAAAAGAAAGGAAACTGCAAATATCAGCAATTACCGCAATATCATTTTTACTAATAGCAATATAACAAAAGTCCATATATATCCATATCATTTTTAAGTATTGTGCAAATACATTGTGCAATTAATAGACCTCGTTATATTAATACAAACACAACCTTCACTTAGGAGCAAGAATCTGTCCTTAAACTCTAAAGACCTAATATTTTAAGTATTTTCACACAAAGTCTGAACCCGTTTAAAAAGAAACTCGACCTCACGTTTCCACTCGAGTCTGAAACTTTCATCCGTCATTAAAATAGAATCAAAAGAAAGTTGGAACAGTTTGTTTGAGATGTTCAGGATCAACTGGATCACAAGGTTTCTTCTTTTTAAGCTGAGAATGAAACTGGACGATCGAGATCATTTCTCAGCTCCTCGATCAGAAGAAGAAATTCTTGTTGTTCCTGAAGCTTTTTCCAGAAGTGAGAGGAAACTAAATCATCAGCTTCACTCCATTCGATCTCCTTCTGTACATTTCCTGAATATTAATAGTTAAATAAAACAGATCGGACTCCATGTGGAAGCTGTGTGTGCGTGATGATGGATGAAGCGTATGGAATTCAAATGTTCCTCGTGATCCAGAACAGTTCTCCTTGTTCTGTGTTTGTGAACCAGGCAAGAAGAACAAGCTGCGTGTGTACTACCTGTCGTGGCTCAGGAACCGGATCCTCCACAACGACCCTGAGGTGGAGAAGAAGCAGGGCTGGATCACCGTGGGCGAGCTGGAGGGCTGCGTGCACTACAAAGTCGGTGAGAAGACTCACAGTCATGGATCTGATCCCACAGAGACAGGAACACTGGGGAGATATAAGAAAAGGTTGTTGTGTGAAAAGCTGTGTTTGCTTCGTGTCTGACTTGTTTTTATTCCGCTCGTCTCTGCAGTGAAGTACGAGAGGATTAAATTCTTGGTGATCGCTTTGAAGAACGCGGTGGAGATCTACGCCTGGGCGCCGAAACCGTACCACAAGTTCATGGCCTTCAAGGTAAAATCAGCAGAATGTGTTGGATGTGTTAGAGTTTGGTAAAAGTGGATGAATGTCACTTCTTTTCTCTGAGGTTGGACTGTATACGTTTTATTTAATGTCTCCGCTGCGGCGCCACCCAGTGGTCGGAGGCTTCATGTTTCCAGGTTGTGGGTCTGACTCGTTCTTGTGAACACACTCTCTCAAGAACTCCTCGGGGACATGTCTTCAAATTTATTACAAACATTCAGTTGGACTCAATGGTGGTTAGATGTGGTTGTTCAAAGGTCAAAGGTCAAGGTCACGTTGGCCTCACAAAAAATGCTTTTGTCCTTTTGAACACCTTATCTCTGACTGTCGAGGATGTTGAACACAGGAAGGTGATTCTAGTTGTCGTTTGTTTTCTTCGGAGCGTTGGAATAAATCTCTGGTTCTCTGTGTGTCAGTCGTTCACAGAGCTGCAGCATCGCCCCCTGCTGGTGGACCTGACTGTGGAGGAGGGACAGAGGTTAAAGGTCATCTACGGCTCCACTGTGGGATTCCACGTCATCGATGTGGACACCGGCAGCCCCTACGACATCTACATCCCCTCACATGTAAGAGTCTCTGACCGGAAACAGCAGAGAGACGCTTCCTGTGGCGTAGCGGGTTTGTGATGTCGGGTTTGAATCCTGCAGCAGCAGAACAGCTCCACCTGCAGGCTGTTCAGTGAACTCCCATGAGTCTGGCTGAAATTAATTTACTGTAACATGTAGGTGGAGGAGTTTGTCAAAGCATTGAATTCATGAGAAGTATGAAGTGAACGTGTGAAGCTAAAGGAATGTGAGTGAGTGAGCGAGAGAGAGAGAGAGTGAGAGAGCGAGAGTGAGTGAGTGAGAGAGAGAGAGAGTGTGAGTGAGTGAGTGAGTGAGTGAGTGAGTGAGTGAGTGAGTGAGTGAGTGAGAGAGTGAGTGAGAGAGAGAGAGTGTGAGTGAGTGAGTGAGTGAGTGAGTGAGTGAGTGAGTGAGTGAGTGAGTGAGTGAGAGAGAGAGAGTGTGAGTGAGTGAGGGAGTGTGAGAGAGAGTGAGAGAGTGAGTGAGGGAGGGAGTGAGTGAGTGAGTGAGTGAGTGAGTGAGTGAGTGAGTGAGAGAGTGAGTGAGTGAGTGAGTGAGTGAGTGAGTGAGAGAGAGAGAGAGTGTGAGTGAGTGAGTGAGTGAGAGAGTGTGAGTGAGTGAGTGAGTGAGTGAGAGAGAGAGTGTGAGAGAGTGAGCAAGTGAGAGAGTGAGTGAGTGAGCGAGCGAGTGAGAGAGTGAGCGAGCGAGTGAGAGAGTGAGCGAGCGAGCGAGAGAGAGAGAGTGAGTGAGAGAGTGAGTGATTGAGCTCGGGAGTGAGAGAGTGAGTGAGTGAGTGAGTGAGTGAGTGAGTGAGTGAGTGAGTGAGTGAGAGAGAGAGAGAGTCGGTGTCCTCCTCTAACCCTTGTCTGGTTCCAGTCAGAGACGGACGGGGGCTGGAGACGGTAACCACGGCAACCGCCTCACTTTGCTCTTTGCCTCCGTGCATCACGCTGTGCTCGTGTCTGTTTCCATGGCGATTGCGTGGGGCAGCGGCGCGGGAGATTCTATTGTTGCAGCAGTTTCTTCTCTCTGGGGGTGGGGAGGGAGGGAGGGAGGGGTTCACGGGCATCTCCCCAACCCCCCCGCCCGCCCCCACCCCTTCCAACCTCCCTCCCGTGTGTCGCCCCGGCAGATTCAGGGTCAGGTGACCCCGCACGCCATCGTGGTGCTGCCCAAGACGGACGGCATGGAGATGCTGCTGTGCTACGAGGACGAGGGCGTCTACGTCAACACCTACGGACGCATCACCAAGGACGTGGTGCTGCAGTGGGGCGAGATGCCCACCTCCGTCGGTACGTCACCCAATCAGCTCGCTTCTCCCTGACCTCTGACCTCTGTAGGCAGGCTCAGCAGGTCATCTTTCACCCTCACTATCTCCCATGCCCCCCCACCCCCCCCCCCCCTCCGCTCAGAGGACACACCTCTCTCTCCTCCCACCTGACCAACCAGGAGCCGGGACCACCTGAGTGTTCATCTCAGATCAAAGGGATTCTGCAGCTTTCTGGGGAATTCAATTTACTCAACTTTGTTTTAAGTGATGAGAACAAACAGAAACCAAAGTGATGCACAGATCTCTGACAGGTTCCTCTGAGACACGGGGTCGCGTGAGGTCACTTCCTGTTTCTGCTCTTGACTTTGATCTATTGAGTGAGAGGGAAAAGTCTCTTTAGATGTTTTAACAGTTACTACACACGTGTGATGTTCATGTTGCCGGAGGCCGAGCAGCTTTCCCGTTCAAAGCTCAGGATCAGAAAGGAAGCTGCGCTGTGATTGGCTCTGGTTGGTACCTGCAGCGTAGGAACTGCCACCTGATTGGCTCTGGATTTCGGTAGCCAGCCCTAATAAGGACCCAACCAATGTCCTCATGTCAAACTCTCAGTGTGAGGGACGAGGATTCAGACATCAACAGCTCAGAGTCGTCCTCCAACGACCTGAGACCCTGGAGCTCATTAGCTCTCCTCCCAAAACCCAGAGGGAGACGTTACCTGTTTGCTGGAGGAAAACTGTGAACGTGTACATTATTAAAAAGTCATGGAGTAGAAAGTCACATATTAAGATTAAGATACATTTATTTGTCCCAAACACAGACACACTAATGCAAGGAGGGAAATTTAACCTCTGCTCTTAACCCATCTGGTGCAGGACACACAGAGCAGTGAGCAGCCATGTACGGCGCCCGGGGGAGCAGATGTTGGGGGAGTAAGGTGCCTTGCTCAGGGGCACTAGACAGGGTAGGGAGAATCCTCTTGGATCTTTGGATAGATCAATCCAGGTTCGTCTTTTTGTTCTTTCTCTGTGGAGTCGAACCAGAGACGAACCAGAGACCTTTTCTGCCCATAGTCCAAGTTTCTGCCACTAGTCCACTGCCTCTCCCTAATATTCACTGGTAAACGTGTTGGAGTGAAACGTACCTGAGAATAGATTTGACTTCAGTGCAGATTTCTCAGCTTCACTTCCTGAAGCCACTTGAAGGTTTTAATATTCTCATCACTTAACAGAGAAGTTGTCTGAATCTGTGAAAACCCCAAAACTCAGCGTCTCCCTTTAATGTCTCAAGTGTTTCATCTGATGCATGAGTGGACGACAACACGTCACACAGAGCTTTACCTCCACCCTCAGCACCACACAACCGCACAACCACACAACTACACAACCTCACTGACACTTTCCCTTCTCACCACAGTTTAAACAGCTGCACATTCTTCTGAGCGTTGGGGCAAATGCTTGTGTGTTGTTGGAGTTGTGTCCTTGTTGTGTGTGTGTGAGTCTCTCAGAGAGGAATCCTTCATCCCGAGCTCGTCCAGGATCGAACCCTCTGTGTGTGTGTGTGTCAGTGTGCGGTTTCCTGACTGATTGTGTGTCTGTCCTGAAGCTGTTGCTCTCTGCGTGTGATCATCGTCTCCTGTTAACATGTGTGTTTGTATTTTACTGTTGAACCAGAGTCTCTCACAGCCAAGCCCGGCCTCAGGCCCCGCCCCCACCCAGCTCCCAGCTCCCAGACAAAGCACCAAATAAAACCTGCACCGTGGCGTTTCTATTCTGCACACACGAGCCGGCGGGTTGATCCCCGGCCTCGGCAGCTGGGATCAGCTTTTATTTTCCCAACAAAAACAAAACAGAAAGCGGAGAAGCAGACGTTTAGAGCAGCAGGTGAACCGGGGACGAGCACCTGAAGCAGAGTCCAGCTCCTGCAGAGCGACCAGGAGGTTCAGGGTCTGTGGAGCCAGGATCAAAACCATTCCCTGTTTATTATTACATCCTTTTTATTCCAGAGTGTGATCTTTAAGGTTCAGGTTGATTTGGAGCAACTTGAGAAACAACATGGACGTCACAAGCCGAACACAAGCAGGGCCGTGGAAATCAATAAGTCCTGTTCTCCAACTCAAAGACCACACTTTGGAATAAAGAGACAAAATAACTTATACAACAACCTTAAAACACAAAACAGTGGCAGCACTGATCGGCTCCGTCGTTATTAAGATTCCAATCTGTGAAAGCAGCTGAGCTCCTCATCTCTTCTTCTTCTCCTGTGGAGGCTGAAGTTTCTGCAGAAAGAAGTTTTTATCTGATGCTGCAAAGCTCAGTGACGCTCGAGCAAATCCGTGAAATCAAATTCTGATCCCAGAGCGTCCGCTGGAGCGTTTCTCTGACCCCACGACACCGAGCGTCTCCTCCCATCGAGAGGTCAGAGGTCGTGATCGTTTGAATCACTGGGAAACTGCTGCAATAATTTCCTCCCGGAGGCGAGGCGCAGGAGGAGGGGCCTCGAGGTGTGACTGGCTTGGGTGTGAGACAGGTGCTGAGTGTTCTCCTGTCCAATCCCTGTCTGTGTGTGTGTGTGTGTGTGTGTGTGTGTGTGTGTGTGAACCCTCTCCCCCCCTTGCAGCCTACATCCACTCCAACCAGATCATGGGCTGGGGAGAGAAGGCCATTGAGATCCGCTCCGTGGAGACGGGACACCTCGACGGAGTTTTCATGCACAAGCGAGCTCAGCGACTGAAGTTCCTGTCGGAGAGGAACGACAAGGTGAGTCAGCGTTCACACGTCCTGGAAGCAGAGGGCGCCGTTTCCTCCGCTAACTCAAAGTAAAATCAAATGTATAAAAACATACAATGAGTCACAAGCTGTAGATAGTTTTTGTAGAATGTCCAAACACGTTTTCCTAGCAGTGAAATACGAATATCCAATTCAGATTAATCATATAAACAATGTCTTCCTGTGTCCAATCCTCACGGACGCAGATTCTTGACGCTGTGTCTCAGTGTCGTGTCCTCACATGTCCTCACATGTCCTCACGTGTCCTCACTTGTCCTCCTGCAGGTTTTCTTCGCCTCTGTTCGTTCCGGAGGAAGCAGCCAAGTCTTCTTCATGACCCTCAACAGAAGCTCCATGATGAACTGGTAACCGCTCCTCTTCTTCACCCTGAACATCGGCCGCCGCCAGGAGAGAGAGGGACGAGCGAGGAGGATCTGTGTGTGTGTGTGTGTGTGAGTGTGTGTGTGTGTGTGTGTGTGTCTGTGTGTGTGTGTGCGCTGGTGTTTGTGGAGAACAAAGCAACGAGCTGCTGAACCGACGATTGTGCATCTACAGGAAGAGTCAAACCACTGGAGTCGTGCCCCCCCCGCCCCAGATAGATAGCCTCCACCTGCAGGGGGCGCCACAGGCCTCATGTCACCGCCTGCCGAGCAGCGGTTACTCCTCACGCCGCCGGGGAACCACGCTCACGCCTTCCCTGTGGACTGTTGGACCGGGTTGTTCCTGAGACCTGAGGGACGAGGACACCGAGCCGAGTAGCCTTCGACTTTCCCATGTGACTGAATGTGTGGAGACGTCCTTTGTGTAGCACAGCAGTGATTTCCCTACAGGGCGCCACACGGTGGCTGTGACTGTTCACTGCAGAGAATCACACAGCGTGTTAGCGTAGCATCAGTGCAGCAGGAGAACAGGCTGCAGCTGTCGGGACGTTTCTCAAGTGAAGTGAAGTAAAAGTCACTGAATCAAAATCCCTCTCGTACTAAAGTGAACAATCTTCAGTGAGACGTAGTAAAACTCAGTCGAGAGTCGATGTTCCTGCATCTTTCTAAAATATCATGGACGCCAACAACTATTGATCTGATTCGTTGGCCAAAGATTCAGCGTCAGAACCCGACAGGTGGCTGATGGGAGTTTATGACCTCTGTCTGCTTCCATCAGTTCTTTCTGATTCGGCAGACGTTTGTTTTCTCGTCGATCGTTCAGGTTTTGACCGAGACGCTTTGAGACTCATCCTGCACAGATTGTCATCGTACGTATTTTTATTATTCAGGCGTATTCTGGGAGATTTTGCATTAACGCTGGAACAAGACAATCTCCGATGTATAAAAATAACCCAAGTCTTCACCGGCCTTTAACTTCTCTGAGCGAAAAGCCCAACGCTGAGCTCAGATTTTGAGATTTCTCGATGTTGTCGTCATCAAAAACGCTTCTCGCAGCGACGAGTGGTCGACTGAAACTCAGCAGATGTTTCCTGGACAAACATCTTGTAGCAGAAACATATCGATGGCGTCTTTGCACCTCAGCGGCGGCGTAGAGTCAGCGAGCTGGAGAGGAATCAGGCCCAGGTGCATGATGGTTCCTGAGCACTGCTCTCTCTCTCTCTCTCTCTCTCTCTGCAGCACAGGAATGAATCGGCTGAGATTGGCGCTGGTGTCACATGCTGAATCACCTTCTGTGTCACTTCCCTGTTAGACGTTAGGGTCACGGGGGGGAAACGAGACTTTTTACACTTTGCCGCAAAGTCGGTTTCAGCTGCTGAGGCGACGAGGTCCTGGTGTTCTTCTGATTGGAGGAGGAGGAGGATTGTAGATATTGGATAATTGCTGCAACAGCAACACAATAACAAAAAATCTCCAGATCATATCTCACAGAAGAAAGTGGCTGAGGAGCAGTGACCAGCTCCTGGAGGTCATGACCTTCTCTCCACCTGTTGCTGTTCTCGTGTAAATACTCACATCCATGTAAAGGACAGACTTCACCAAACAGGTGAAGGAAAAAATGACGGCCTTGCGTTTTTCACCTTCCCTCCGTCGATCTGTCCGTTCTGTGGTTTCTCTCAGATTGGAGTTTTTTTTCTGTTTAGTTGTTGTTTTGCATGATGACAAACTGGTTTCACTTGTTGTCATCACTTGTTATGAACTGTACGTTTGAGGCAATACACTGGAGCCGGCCGGCCAGAGACAAACCTTTGAAATGATTCCCGTCTGGGTTTTACTCTTCTTAGAAACACACACTGGATAACTTCCCATTTCTAATAGATTTTATATTTTAGACATTTTTTTATGCTCGCACGCAGAGTAGCTTGTAAAACGCGAAGGGGGCGGAGCTCGGCGTGACCTTGGGCGGAGATCGGCGTGACCTTGGTCTCTGTAGATGGTTTTGTTTGTGGGCTTGTGATCAGAGAGGGGGGGGAACTCATCTTTTACTTGATATTCTTTAATGGTCCATCTCACAGGAAGCGTTCAGGCCTTCTACACGAGCAGGATGTTCACGCTAACCAACCGCCTGTGAGTAAAGGTCAGGAGGGTCCGGGTGGGAAACCAGAGATTAAAAAAGATATATATATACTGTAAGAATTTTCGTTATATCTTACTGATCATTTTAGAGAAAGACAAAAAAAGAACGTTGACTTATTAAAGCTTAGTTGTCTTTCTACAGAATAGAGAACATAGCTATAAGAATTTCTAAAAAAAAACACGTTTTTATTGTGGTATTATTTGTATTTGTATTTCAATTTTTGTACGTATCAAGACTGTGAACGTATGTACGGCTGTCAGCGTGTGTGTGTGCGTGTGCATGTGTGTGTGGGCGGGCGAACACGTGTGTGCACATGTGCGTGACATGCATGTGAGTGTATGTATCACCTCGTCTGAATCACCTGATCAGTCACAAAGACAACCTCAGTCTGGTAACACACATCTGTGATGTAGGAACTTGTACAATAAATGTCCTCTCCTTGTACAGCAGCTGCTCTTCTCCACTCGTTCTTCACTCCTGACTCTAAGCTCCGCCCCCTGCACGCTGGATCACTGACCAAACACTTTCTGTGGTTTGTAAACACGCACAATGGGAAACAGCAGAAACACAGAGTCTGAATCTGTCAGTGCTGCTGACCAGCAGAACCAGCCATTCAGGGGGGGCCCCTCTCAGCCCGGGGCCCCAGGTGTTTGTTTCCTGCCCTGGTGCAACACAGAAGGTTTGATCTGAATGATTGAGTGAAAGCTGCTAAAGTTGATTTAATGGTCACATGGGAAAAAAAACAGAATGTTAAGAATCACCATTAAAAATAAACACTTTTCAAGATTCAAGATTTTTATTATCAAATGCAAAACAATAACATTAAGCAGTCGGCTGCAATGAAATGCTTGAGTCACAGGCTCTCTACTAGCAATGCTCAAGTATAAAAAATAAAATAGAAATAGTATAAAATAGAATATCAAGAATAAAATAGAATATCAAAAGATTAAAATAGAAAATAAAAAGTATATGTAGAAAAAATATATATATATACAGCTCAAGATCAAGAAAAATAGAGCAACAATAGTTAAATTGCGTGAATAGTGCAAATATGCAAAGGTGCTGGTTTGGAGTTTAAAAGTCTTAAGGCCTTTTCTAAAATTAGTGCAACAACACAACTGCCTTCATGTGTTTCTCAGGCAGCAGATCGTGGGCAGGAGAGGGAAATGTGTCGCTCGGGCTTTTCAGTTTGCTCCAAGTGCTTTTTACCAATAACAGTGTTAATATAACACTCTATGGGATAAATGCAGAATGTTTATTAGTATGAGCGACAGGTGAAAAGTTGTTTTTACCAGGACAGAAGATTCTTCTTTATTTATTTTTTTAAAAACAGGTGAAAGCAAAATCAGCTGAGTGGTTGAAGTTTCTGACGTCATCACCGAGGAGCACGAGGAAGCAAAGGGACTCGAGTTCAGTTATGGTTTCACACAAGAAAGAATCTGAATCTTCCTGCTGTTGTGCCATAAAAATCCCATCTATCTTAAAACTACAACATCTGGAAACTTGAATCCACTTTACATTGTGTATAAAGTAAACACAGGTTCCAGAAACACACTCTAACCTGATGAACCTTTTGGGCTTTGAACTGATAACTTGACCAGCAGTAATAAATCATAAGGAGAAACTTTAAAATCCACTTCTCTGGAAACACCTTCACATGCAGAGAGTCACCAGGAACAAGCCTGAGGGGAAACATCTGGGGCGACTCTTCAGGGTTTTATATTTTAATATTTAATTATTAGTTACCAGTGTTATAATAAAAAAGTAGCTAACTTTTCATTTAAAAAACATTTATATATAATATAACATTACATTAAACTTGTTATTGTTATTGTCTCCATAATAACTTTCATTCAACTTTAAAAGTTTGTCTCTTTAACCGTAAGAACACGAACAGACGCGCATCAATTATCAAGCTGCTGGTGTGACATGGTATCGCCACAACGGGCCACGTGACCGCAGTTGTAAATGACGTCACATTTGTTCAGTTTGAATACATGAATGAATTAATGATTTAAAAAATGAATCAATCAATTCAAAAACACAAATTAATTAAACTGAATGAGGTGACGAAAAATAAGAGATCATATTGATAAAATTTAAAAAATGAGTTTCACACTGTTTCACACTAAAAACAGTGTGAATAATTCTTCAAAGTTTATAATGATGAAAAACTTAAATTTAAGAATCAAACTCATTTATTTTTAATATCAATCTGAATTTAGAGGAAAAACTGAAAATATGATATGTCAAGGGCTTTTACTTTGAAATTATGGTATATAATAATACTAATTGAAGACTGTACTTAAATATGCATGCACCATAGACTGTATATGTATATTTGTATGTATATATATTTTGAACACACATAGGAGCAGACCCCCCCCCCCCCCCCTCTCTCCTCTACGGGTGCCGCAGTGAAGTTTGCTGCGCATGCGCGCTCCCGCTCCTCTTTCTCTTGGAAGGTAAGTGCGGCATGGCGGGTGTTTCTGCTCGGGGGGATCGGGCCGCTCCGCCCGGGGAGAGGAGCGTCTCTCCGGCGGCTCTCCGGCGGGCTCCGGGCTCCGGAGGGCACCGGGAGGACCGGGGAGCCGAGCCGGGGGCAGGGCTCCGTGTGGCCGGGTGTGGGCTCCGGTAGCTGCCCGGATGAATCACAGCGACACGCGGCCTGCAGCTGCTGCTCTGGCCCGGTCCGGTCCGGGTTAGTCCGGGTTAGTCGCTGGTCCTGGTCCGTGCTAACGTGTCTCTTGAATCCGTCTCTTCTCCCCGGACCCGGACCTCCGGCTCCGGGGTCCGGGTCCGAGTGAAGCCGAGTAACGGGCCCGAGTCCCGGCGCGCTAGCTGTGGACGGAGCGTTAGCATCGTTAGCATCGTTAGCTCAGATAACGGGTTAGGGATAGAGTGACGCCTGGAAGCGTGTTTTTTGACCCGGGACCAAAATTAGTCTTATTTCTCGAGATCCCCTTCACGTCCCGATGGCGCCCGACTGAACCGATGTGCTGGCGTCGCTGGTGTTCAGAAGTTGGCGAGCGAGTCGTTGAACAGTCGGCTTCTATCACGTGAACGAACCATCAGTGAAGCTCTTTGCTCGCTGACTTCATTTTGAGACGTTAGCTGCGAATCCTTGAAATCAGCTCAGGGACTTTTAATCGAGTTCAGTAAAATACTTTGTTTTGATCAGAGCAGGAAAGTCGTAGATTGCGTCTGTTGGTACATTTCATGTCTTGAATACTTGAATATAAAAGTATTGCACTGATGTTAATAACTCTGTGAATGTCTCCTGCAGCCCCCCCGACTCATCGCACCATGGCAGATACCGAGCACGACTTCCAGACCGGCGAGTCCGGCGCCTCCGCCACCTTCCCCATGCAGTGCTCCGCCCTGCGCAAGAACGGCTTCGTGGTGCTGAAGGGACGTCCCTGCAAAATCGTGGAGATGTCCACCTCCAAGACCGGCAAGCACGGGCATGCTAAGGTCGGTCTGTCCTGAAAGCATCGATGTACAAAGATGTCTTCTGTGTTTTATCGTTTTCTTGGTCAAGCCACAGGAAATAATTGAAAGTACATCAAAGTAAAAATGTGGAATATGACCAAAATGGCCACTAAATGCAAAATAGCAGGCTTCCTGTTGTGTTTTTCAAATTGCACGTAAAGACTTTTTTGTTTGTCTGGTCATGATACACGTGTGTATCGATTTTTGTGAAGACCGGTCAATGTAGACACGTTCCAGGGGTCTCGGGGGGGCACCGTTTAGCCATTTTGCGACGCCCATTGAAAATTCCTTCAGAATACGTAAATTTTCACCACTTTCTAACTTTCTGCAAATTTTGGTAAGAAGTTGAGGATGGTAAAGCCCTCAAAAAGCCAATTAATTTGCCTGAAGAAGAATAATAATCCTTACAATAACAATAGGGTCCTCCCTGACCTTTGATCAGTGCTCGGGCCCTAACAAGTACATCAAAGTAAAAATGTGGAATATGGCCAAAATGGCGACTAAATGCAAAATAGCAGGCTTCCTGTTGCGTTTTTCAAATTGCACCTAAGACTTTTTTGTTTGTCTGGTCATGATACACGTGTGTATCGATGTTTGTGAAGATCGGTCAGTGTAAACACGTTCCAGGGGTCTCGGGGGGGCACCGTTTAGCCAATTTGCGACGCCCATTGAAAATTCCTTCAGAATAAGTACATTTTCACCACTTTCTAACTTTCTGCAAATTTTGGTAAGAATTTGAGCATGTTACAGCCCTAAAAAAAGCCAATTCATTTGCCTGAATAATAATAATAATAATAATAAATAATCCTTACAATTTCAATAGGGTCTCACCTGACCTTTGATCAGTGCTCGGGCCCTAACTACAAAAGTTTTTCCGATTTTGATTCTAATGGTTCAGACTAAACTTTCCAAACGGGTCCTGAACACGCAGCTCCGAGGCTGTGGCTGATCTACAGTCGCTCGTCAGTGAAAGGAATTGGATTATTTGTTTTGTACAGTTCAACATCGAGATGATTCAACACATAAGACATTTCAAAAGAGCTTTCAATAAGGAATTAAAGATTTACATGGAGAAGAAACGAAGAGTGAAGCTCGAGTTTAAGGAATTAGTAATAACTTGATAAAAGACAGTGGTAAACAGGAAGGTCTTCAGTTTCCTGCAGTTCTCAAAGTCGGAGCTTTGTTATGATCCGGTTCATAACAAAGCTGCAACAACGTGAAGCCGTGAGTCTGAGACTTCAGGGGCGTGGGACCCTGAGGCTCGGAGACTCCTTATCTTCTCAGAGTCCTTATCTTCTCTTCAAACACCATAATGCTCGTACTTTGACCTCATGTGGTTTAAAAGATTCTGACTGTACATTTTCAAAGTTGTCATCAGCAAAATTCAGGAGTGTTTGTATTTTAATGCTTCAGTTCTTTTTTTTTTTTTTTTTTTTTCTTTTTTTTTAAATTATTTTTTATTTAGTTTTCAACAAAACAATGCATTTTCAGACAGTTACTTTCTTTGTCCATTTTTCAATTGTATACAATATTGTTATACGTGGTATTCAAGTACAGTGTAGAATGCATAGAGAGAACAACAAACATCAAACAGTGCGAATAAGAATAAATGGTTGATTACATACATAATTTATTAAATTAAAAGAGGAAAGAAAGTAAATAAAATAAAACCAGAGGTAAAGAAATAGTAATTGTCCACTCCAGAATGTAGTATATGCTTTTCAGAAAGGATGGTGTGTAATGTTTGTCTTCAGTTCTTTTTTAAATTCCACTTTTAACATTGAATGTTTTTCTGAATCAGTGAATCATTTAAATGATGTCTTGAAGTTTATTTGAAGTTCAGTTGATTGACTTGTGACGTCTTTCCATAGAAAACCTCTTTCTGACAGCTCATTGAAACACTAAACTCTCTCACTTTCTACTCCAGGTTAACATGGTCGGCATCGACATCTTCACCAACAAGAAATTTGAAGATATGTGCCCCTCCACCCACAACATGGATGTTCCCGCAATCAAGAGATTAGACTACCAGGTACGCAGCCGCTCCCTGACACGTCTGGGTTCTTCCACAGGAGTGTCATAACTCAGAATGCATAACTCTATTAGAAGGTCATGTGACCCAGCGTCCATCTGTCCCACTGAACTCCTCCCTCTCTTTCCTCTCGTTGGGTTTGAAGCTGAGCTCGGGGCTTTGGGAAATGGTGACAGCAGCTAAAATAATCTAACTTTCACTTACTAGTGTTGGCTGTTGAATTTATGATAAAACTTTGAAAGCAAGAATAAGGTTTTTGTTTTAAAATTAGAGATTAATACCAAAGATATGTATACATTTGAAAAGTGTTAAATTGTGAAGGATATGTTTGCAGGTCACTCGCTCTGGAAAGTTCTGTTCACTTTGCTTTCAAACATTTTCCTGAAATTTGTGTTTGAGAAGTTTAGACGATATTAGGACCCAATTCTCCAATTTTCCCATTCTTCGTTAGAATGATTCAATGGCTTAAATTATCATATAATATTAAACTTTGGGAAAAATAATCCTATTTTATTATCCTTACTAGGGCTGCCACTAACGACTATTTTTCTATCGATTAATCTGTCGACTATTTTATCGATTAGTCGATTAATCTAAACGATTAATTTTCCTCCAAAAAAATCAAATTGACCATTTAATTTCAGTTAATTTTATTTTGACAACAACAAACTGTATGTAATCGTATAATGCAGCACAAAACAAAATGTAAACAAAGGCTCAAATATTTAAGTGCAAAACTGTAGGTTTAAACTAGCAACTCCAACGTGATAAAAATAAATTAAAAAAAGGGCTTATAAGTTAAGTCAGCAGTGCAACTCAAAAAGATATCAAAGTTTCTATTTAACCCCTTATCAAAATAAGTTAGGTCTGCATATTAAACAAAGTGCAACATGTTTAAAGTATAAGAAACAATGGTGTCCAGCTCAAAATCCGACTCAAACGTCAGTTAGACATGTGTGTTGTAATGTAAGAATGTCAGCATGTCCACATGTTCTGGACTCAGGCTAGCCTTCATATTGACACTCTTGTGATTATTGTGTCTTTTCGATGGACAGTGTCCTACATGTTGACATCGAGGTAGTGAGACGTCTGAGGCTTGTTTACCTCAGGCTGCTGTAGATCACTGTCCTGGTTTCTAGCTTGTGGATTAACTGATTGATTTACGGATTCATGTGAATTATTACTATTAACAATAAAGAAAATGTAAATGTTGTTCTACTCATCCTGATCCCAAGAACAAGAATGGGACTCGGTCGAGCAGGGATCTGGTCTTTTTCATTCAGATCCACGAGCGGGCGAATAAGTGAAAATGTCAAAACGTCCCAATCGATGTGTTAAAGAAAGAAAAGGGAAAACTATTCTTGAATCCGACTCCTGATCTGGATTCAGGCCAAACCTTAATGGGTTCTTCCCTGATGCAAACCACATCCTTCTGTGGAGTTTCGTGGTAAACCTTCCGGTAGATTTTTATTTTCGTAATCTTGCTAACAAATGGACAGAAAGGGTTGAAAACATATTTTGTCCATGCAGATGTAGCTGATGGTTCTCTTTTCATCCCCCCCCCCAGTTGATCAACATCGCTGAAGGCTACATGTCCTTGTTGGGCGACAACGGTGAAGTCAGGGAGGACCTGCGTGTCCCCGAGAACGACATCGGCAAGGAGATCGAGTCCAAGTTTGAAGGAGGCGAGGATTTCCTGGTGAGTGTAGAAATCGATCTGAGGATCACAAGATGCTTCACGAGTCTGATTCCTGTTCTGTCAACATTCTGAATGCATTTGTATTCACCTGAAACCAGACTGTGTGTAAATCAAATCAAATCAAAGTTTATTGTCAAATGGTCCAATGACAGCTTCATCGGAGCATGTGACCTGGCCTGCAGCATCTAAGCAGTAGACAGGCTTTTTACAAAAATTAAAAAAATGACATACCATGTAACATATAACATAGTAAAGTGAGCAGCAGTTTACAGGGTGAAGGAGTGGGGAATATTAAATAATAAGAATATATGTGTAGTAAGTACCTATTAAGTGTGATCTGGCAGGCAACATCTACTTAGTAGACGGGTTTTACAAAATAACATAACATATAAAAAATAACATAACATAGCAAGATGAAGCAGCAGTTTACCGGGTGAAGGAGTGGGGAATATTAAATTAAATAATAAGAATATATGTGTAGTAGGTACCTATTATTAAGTGTGATCTGGCAGGCAACATCTACTTAGTAAACGGGTTTTACAAAATAAAAAAAATAACATAACATAGCAAGATGAAGCAGCAGTTTACCGGTTGAAGTAGTGGGGAATATTAAATTTAAAAAAATATGAATATATATGTAGTAAGTGTGACCTGTGAACTTGTGACCTGGCAGGCAACATCTATGCATTAGACTGGCTTTTCAAAATAACATACCATATGACATACCCTCTAACGTATAACATAGCAAAAAGAAGCAGCAGTTAACTGGGTTAAAAAAATGATGTGTTTGCAGAAATAAGAATGATGATGAGGCAGAAATGTTTCATTTGAATTTCACTTTCCGATGACTGACTGGATCGTGCTCTGTGTCTCTCCACAGGTCACCGTGATCAGCGCCATGGGGGAGGAGTGTGCTGTCGCCACCAAGGTCCTGCCCAACAAATAGGGAGACCAGACACAAGCTCCACCCACAACCAGTCTCTTGCATTCTCATCGGTTCTGTCACCAAAGCGTCGGCCTTCACAGACAACCTCAATCATCCTGTTGTGATTTCTCCTCATTGATCTGATTTCTCTCCTCTTTTGGTTTCCTCCTCCTCTCCCGGCTGTTTTGGAACGTTCCACCGCGGCTAGCTGCAGGTTCCACCGCGGCTCGCTGCTGGTTCTCCGCCCGCTCACTGAAGTTTCTGTTTGCCAACGATCGACTTTCTATAAGACAACCTCAAAAATAATGATCGCTCGCTCCTTCCTACTTATTTTCGCCTTCAAAGTGTTGGTTCCTGCCACGCACGTTCCTGAATGTTCAAATAACAACAGGATTCAGCTTTTGTATGATTATTTTTTTATATTCTTTAGATTGAATAAAGAAGGTGTTGAACCCTTTAGGGGGGGACTAGAGACTAGATCCTGGTTTAGATTGTCCCAGTAGCAGCCGGATCTTCCCAGTTTGGCCTCGGCTCTGGTTCCTGACTGGATTCTTTCGGTTGGCGGCGACGCACTTCCCAGCACTTGAGTTCCCCCCAAGCCCCCCCCCCCCCCCCCCCCCCAGCATGTCAAACCTCTAAAACCAAGAAAAAAGTAGTTCAAACTTTTTTTAGTACAAACTTCAGTGATTCCCCCTCATGGTGCCGGTCTCTAGTCTGTAGAAGTTGGGGGGAGGAGCCTGTGCACTCACGCCTCTCGTTCTCCAGTCATACCCCCCCCACACCCACCCCCTAGTACAAAAGGAGTGTTCAATTTAGTTTTGAGAGGCATGAGTGTGTAGCGGTGTGGGCCTCCGGAGTGTGTGAGGCGGTTTGCAGTGAGGTGTGTGTTTCTCTGGAGGGACTCGACCGGGGCGGGTGGGAGAGTTGCAAACTTTTTGTTCACTCGAGGCCTTTGTCACCTGACTGGAGATGGCAGAAATAAAATAATGAAATAAATGGACAAAAACTGCAAACTATGTCTGTCTGGTTTTGTTTCTATAATAAACCTGATAATGAGAGTTTGAAGAGATCCTTAAATAATTCACTCTGTTTACATGTTCACGTGTTCTGCCTGAAGTTCAAGACCAGCAAACTTTATTTTGAAGTTGAAACTGTCAACTCAGTTTGAAGTCTCTTTTTCAAAATACCATTTTATTTGTGCAACTACAGAAAGTTTACTTTTTAATTTTTACTGATTGGCAAAAGGTAACGTGAAACATGTCAAACTTCCCTGATCAAATCCATGAGGAGCCTGATACCTGGACAGACGGTGAAACACTGACTCTCTGGCGTTTTCTTACATTTACTGATGTTTTAAAACTGCCTGTGATTCAGTGTTTCTTCCAAACTGCAGATAACACATTAAAACGCTTCCTGTTAAACATCAGAGTTCACATCTCTGCCGAGGCCCAACAGTCTTAATGAAACCACGTTCAATTTCAGTTATGGGGATATGGATTTTGATTTGTTTCTGCCTCAAATCACACACAGGCCACAGGTGAAAACAACCTGTGGTCCAGGTAAATGCACAAAACAAATAATCTGTGGTGCTGCTTTTATTTTCTAACTGCGGAGCTGCTTCTCTGCCTTATATAATTCTGGTTATACAATAATTATACGGGTTTTGGAGACTGGTGAATCTCATCCAGCGCTGCAGGCGTCAGGTAAATATGGGAATACTGTTAACTTGTCAAAGGTATGCTTTAATAATACATGTTTAAGAGAAAAACAAATTAGTATGACGCTTAATACATATGTTCACAATAGTCCACTTATTAACACAGCTCTTTTTTTCTGGTTTATTAGAAAACAATGTGATCGATGGAAAAACTGCAAAAGTATAAATGTGTAACATCAAGTTTTGTCTGAGATTTCTCCAAAAGGACTGAACAATTAAAATGAGCCTAACACCCAACAACTGCAGGATGAGAGCAGTTTGACTTCAGACAGAGAGAAGTGTTTAACTATGAAGAAATAATCTAAGTTATAATACTAATAGATGGCCTTCCACACTATAAACATGTATTAAAGTAGAAATATGTTAAACAAAACAAGGCATAGATTGAGTATAAAATAAAAAATGTGAAAGATATAACTCAAGTATAGTTGAGCATGAAATTTAAAAAATATAAATAAGGTCTACATAAAGTATCAGAATATAATAGAAAAAGTGAATGAATAAAGTATGAAAATAAGACATAATGAATATAAAGAACAAGAGCAGTTCTGTGTTCCTGACGTGAGTTCAGTTTCCTGCGTCTCTGTCCTTTCAGAAATAAAATGACATTGTGTTTCTGTATGAATATCAGTTGTTAGAAGTGAATTGTGGTTAGTTTCTAAAGACGCACAAGGTGAGAATCGAGGACTTTCACTTGTAGTGGAGGAAGTCAAAGGAAAGTCCTTTGAAGAGAAGGTGTGAGAACCTGAGAGTAGAAGCAGGACCTGTCTCAGTTTCCTCTTGGGGAAGTTGTTCCTGTCACGTGGTCCTCTCATTCTGACGTCATAATTCTGGTTCATGTGATTCTGCAGGAAATCAAAGTGTGTGAATGATTAACGAGCTTCTCTGGGGACCAGGTTGAGCTGCAGCTGAACTTCCACCTCGTCAGTTTCCAGGAGGAACATCCTCAAGATGTTTTCAAGTTTAAATTCTGAAGCTTTAACTTTAATCTCAATTTTTCAAACTTTATTCTGCTGAGTTCCGCTCCGACACCATATGTGGTCAGGACCATAGACATATTTAAGGCTAGATACCTCGGCCAATGGAGTCGAACGTCACCACATGGCGGCCATCTTGCTGAGGGCAGCTCGCTCACCCAAAACATTGTGTTGTAGTGGTGCGTACTTTTTAAATAACCATAACTTGCTAAATTTTTAACAGATTTTTCAACTGTTTGGTTTGTTATAAACGTCAGAGATGTAGTTATGACACTGCATAAATTATTAAATTGTTTAGAAAAATAAAATAATTATTCATAAGTATGATAATGATGAAATCGGTTGAAAATTGATCAAGTAATGGTTATTTAAAAAGTACGCACAACTACAACACAATGTTATGGGTGAGCGAGCCGCCCTCAGCAAGATGGCAGCCATGTGGTGAAGTTCGACTCCGTTGGCCATACTTATGAATAATTATGTTATTTTCTAAAAAAAAATTATAATTTATGCAGTGTCATATCTACATCTCTGACGTTTATAACAAACCAGACCGTTTCAAAATCGGTTGAAAATTGAGCAAGTTATTTTTATTTACCACTACCAACACAATGTTATGGGTGAGAGTGCTGCCCGATGCAAGATGGCCGCCATGTGGTGACGTCCGGCTCCGTCGAACGAGACATCTAGTCTCTATATATATCTATGGGCAACGCGGCCGAGACATCTAGTGTTTATATATGATATCTATGGTCAGGACCTTCCGGGCTGTCAGCTACACGTCACATCCGCTTCCGTCCTTCCCTTCCGCTCCCTCAACATGGCGCCGGTGAGTCGTGCGCGCTGCCGCTGAACAAACTTCATTTCTCTCGTAGTGCTGTGATCCAGCGCCTGTCACGTGGTTCGATCGTCTGTTTCTAACGAACTCTTTGATCTTTTGATTGATTTTAATAAAGTTTTTAATTTTAAATCATACTCGTGTCCACGTTGTCTCGCACGTGCTCCACGTGACCGGACTCCAGAGGAAAAACTACAAGTTTTATTTAAAATCTGTTTCTCTCGCAGATGGTTTTAAAATTAGCTTTTTACAGATAATCATCCTGAACTGTGACGCTCACTTGTGAATTCGGCATTTGTTTTTAAGAGCCAAAAGTTTATCAGCTACAGAAATTAAACACTTTCACCAAAGTCTCAGTCAAGTTAATGGTGAAGCTGTCTGGGACTGTTGGAGCTCACTGTATTTATGCTTAGGTCATATTAGAATGATTAATATGATTTTATGATTTTAAAAGGTTTAATTTGTCACAAGCCTCTGTTTAGATCTTACAATTAGAAAAATGTGTATTAAATGTTTTACGTTATTCTTTATGGCTTTTATCTTTTATGGCCTAATATTTAGTTCAGAGTAATGTGTGAAATGTGTTTGTTTCATAAAGAGAAAATACTGAATATACGATTACTAACGAATCTTAATTTTAATCACAAGGAGACAAATGAGTAATTTAGGTTAATTGTAGCATGACAGCAGGTGATGGAGGAAATAATTAAATAGTTAAGATAAGATACAAACTTAATTGATCCCACACTCAATCCCCTTGTGACAGAAGCAGACAGATCAGAGTGAAGTACACAAGAGAACAAAAATACAAAAGAAGTCAACATAAAAATAATAAATACAGAATATGTATTACTAACTAATCTTAATTTTTATCACAGAGACAAATGAGTATTTTTTTATTTTAGCATGACAGCAGGTGATACTAGAGAAATCAAGTAGTTGAGATAAGATAAAAACGTAATTGACCTCCCAACAGATCAGAGTGAAGTAGTCAAGAGAACAAATATACAAAGGGAGTCATAATAATAATAAATACAGAATATGGACCTAATATAGAAGTCTTGTTTTTTTTACCAGCGTAAACTAAATGTGATTAAGAAATGAGCGAAAGAGATGGTTTATTGTAATTTAACATAATTCACATTATTTCTGGTGTTTTCCGTCACAGATGAAACCGAAGAGACCAACTGTCGGCAGGAAGTCCAAAAAAGGAGCCGGCTGGAAGTTCACCCTGGACCTGACCCACCCGGTGGAGGACGGGATCCTGGACTCTGCAAACTTTGTAAGTCTTCACTCGGCTCATTTTAAGAAATAAATATAAACTGTTATAATCCATAAGGTTGCTCGACAGCCTTGTGTGTTCCATAGGAAACAGGTTGATGGAGTCATGGTTAACCCTGTGTGTGGACTAGGGCCCACTTCCCTAGCTCCAACTCTACTAGGGTTCTCTTCCCTAGTGCGTCACTGTGCTCTGTCCTGTAGGAAACCTTCCTCAAAGAGAGGATCAAGGTCAATGGGAAGACGGGGAATCTGGGTAACAGCGTCCAGGTGGGACGCATGAAGAACAAGATCAACGTCTCGTCTGAGAAGCAGTTCTCCAAGAGGTGAGTCCGGACGTCCTGCAGCTCCTCGACCACAGAGGAACCTTTTATTATTGTATTATTGAGCACAGCATCAATGAAAATCTGTTAAATGCACTCTGTCCAGGTATCTGAAGTATCTGACAAAAAAGTACCTGAAGAAGAACAACCTGCGTGACTGGCTCCGGGTGGTGGCGTCGGACAAGGAGACGTACGAGCTGCGATACTTCCAGATCAGTCAGGACGACGAGGAGTCCGAGGCAGACGAGTAGCAGCCGAGAGACTGAGGTGTCAGCAGCAAGACACGGGAATAAATGTGGAAAAACAACGTTCTCTGTCCTGGTTTTTATTTTGGTGTCTAAAAATAAGATATGCTTATTCTCCTGAAGATGAGGCTGTAATGAACGACTTTAAACTACACAGGACGAGTGTGACGCTGATGAGATGAACGAGTCTTCAGATCAGAGGGACAGACAGATTCCTGGAGTCAATAGATTTAAACACATGGACGAGGTTAACATGCATTTGTGTTTAGAGCATCTAAACAAGACATTGACTTAACAATATTTACATTACTGGGAAATAAAAATGATTAGATGTGAAGTATAGATCAATAATATAACCGTGCATGTCAATAAACACGCCTGTATTCATTCAAATGTAGCGTTAGCTGCTGTGGAGAGATGGACAGGAAGTGACATCTGACCAGGTTTTCCTCATCACAGTATAAACACTTAGTTCATGAAGTGAATCACACTTCAGTCTCCAGGAGAACTTCTTCCTCATGTTGGTGGAATCACTGCAGGACTTGAATCGAGCTGAATGACTTTCCCTCAGTGGACCTGATGAACTAGGAGCTGATGCTTGTGATGGTGCAGTACTGTAAATGTCCACTAGGTAGAGTTGAACACGCGTCAGCACATCAGACAGAAAGAGACTGAAGGTGAAACACAAACTCCACCGAAGCTCAACTGCTCCTGAAACTGAATCCAGCTGCAGCAGATAGATAGATAGATAGATAGATAGATAGATGGATAGATAGATAGATAGATAGATAGATAGATAGATAGATTACTTTATTCATCCCCGAAGGGAAATTAAGTCGTCCTAGCAGCCGGTATATTTGAATACAATAAAATACAATACAATAGAATAAAATAAAAAATATTGAGGTAGAAAGAATAAAAAAACAGAAACACAAGATAAATAAGTAGATAAGGTGCAGTGGCAAGATGATGGTAATAGTACTGATGATATGATGGTAATGTTATTGTTAGACAGTATATAAAAATAGTACAGTATATATAGTATATAACATAATATATATTTATATATGATAGTAATTATACCAATATAAAAGCAGTATATAGTAATAATGACAGCAATCATATAGAGACTGATCACTCATATCAGTCTCTGATTGGGATTCAGCTTCTTCTTCATAAGGATCCATGAATTATTCTCTGAGAAATCAGTGAAAATGTAGAAAAACATCCTGTTACACGATGTTAAAGAAAGTGAAAAAGGATTTGTGGATATTATAAAGCTCCATAAGACACCACATATGCATAATAACAAGCGATTATAATTACACAAAATCAAATATGTGCCAAAACTTCTTTTAATACAACTATTACTCATGACTTCACACTAAAGATATATATTTAGATGTATATATTTTATTTTCTGTTTTAAATTTTTGATATTCTATTTCATTGTTATTCTATTTTATTCTTTTTTATTCTATTTTATACTATTTACTATTTCTATTTCTATTTATTTTTTATTTTTATTTTTATTTTTTTTGGGTTGAAATTACTGAGCATTGCTTAAAGAGAGTGTGTGACCCAAGCATTTCATTGACAGTGACTACTTCATGTTATCTCTGTTCATTTGACAATAAAAATCTTGAACTTGAATCTTGAATCTTGAAAACACATTTCACTGCATCATGTATCAGCAGAGTCAACAACCAACATATACCAGAAAATCAAGTAAATACTAAGTTAAATGCAAAATAAATAAAGGATAACTTGATCCTAACTACAAATTAGTTTCTATATCGTATGGAAAAGGCCCCACAGGATAATACTCTGGTTTTTGTACTTGATCTTAACCTGTTTTAGTCTGGACACAGTAATAAAAATCAAATAATTAGCACATAAGAAGACTGGCCTGTCACTCAGACTCCTCTTCATCACTCCATCTCCTCTTCATCACTCCATCTCCTCTTCATCACTCGTCTTCCTGCAGCAGACGGACACGAAGACACATCTGCCCTCAGTCTTTGTTCTGCTGCTGTCAATCACTTCAGGCTGCCAACGGAAAGCTTCATTCCCTTAAAGTGAATGCCCCTGTTCTTCTGTGTGTGTGTGTGTGTGTGTGTGTGTGTGTGTGTGTGTGTGTGTGTGTGTGTGTGTGTGTGTGTTTGGATCCACTCCCGCTCACCCATCTGTTGTGTATGAAGCATCAGCCTCAGGAATGTCTCCACCTTTAGCTGCTCTGGATTCTGTTTTATTTCACACACACACTCAGCAGTTAGAAGCTTCTTGGATATTTACCTAAAAGGAGGAAAGTAGAGAAGTTCAGCACAAAGATTTCATAAACCTGCTTTAATTTTAAGAAATACATCTAATTTGATGTATAAAGCATGTTTTATACACAGAGGTAGATTCAAGATGCTGTTCAGGGACACAAAAAGAAAAACAACTGGAAATCTGAAAGCAGAGAGGTTCAGACTTGAAAAAGTTTAAATAAATAGGATTAATCTGTATCAAAATTTGAAAATAAGTTGAGAGGGTAAAAGAATACAACTCAAATTGAACTGTTGAATATTAAAATAAATGTAGATTGAAACCTAAAACTTATATAATAGCTTAGTTAAAGTTCCTTATGAACAAAGTGTTAACCTCATGTCGCTCCATCTTATAGGTCAAACTAGAAAAAACAGAGGATCCTACATTTCCCATAATGCAACTCACTGGCATGGTTAGTTTGTGCAGAACGCCACACGCCATCTCTCTGTGGTCGTAACGTTCTGAGATCAACTATTCTAAAAACGGCTCCAGACCGAACCCAGTCAGAGGTCAGAGGTCGTGTGTCCTGTTGATGTAATCTGACCCAAGCATCAGATTACAGTGCAGCCTGCAGACTCAGAGCCAAGAGACACCAGCTGGTTCGTGAAGCTTCTGATTGGTCGATGGATGACCAGCAGCCAGTCCACGAGCTTCCTGTCATCACCTCCAACATGGCGTCTGCTCTGGGCCTCGAAACGACCTTTTCCTCCACTTGTTCTTGTTCTGCTGGAATCATGTTCCTCACCTATCTGTGTTCAAGTGTTCAGCACGAGGTTCCTCTGTGTTCTGCATTAGTTTGGACACATTTCTTTAAAATTACACACAAAAAACTGTAGGATCTCTGCAAGATATTAAATTTGAACAATGTTTGAATGAAGTTGGAGCTCCTGATTGGACGAGGACACAGATCAAACACTGAATTAAAGTTTTTACTGTGAAACTTTTGCCTTTATTTGGTCACATTTGACCTTAAAACTCCCAAAACCCAAATGTATTGGTTGACCCATCATTGAGGAGGCTGATCAACACAAAGAACACACACACACACACACACACACACACACACACACACACACACACACACACACACACACACACACACCTGGTGGGTTCCCACCCTGCATACAAACAGGAGAAGGTCCCCTGCAGCAGCTGCAGCTCACACACACACCTTCTGTATCGTCTCCTCCAGTAAATGAAAGATCACACACTCGGCTCAGTGTTGAATATTTCATCAGCCTGGTCACATGGTTCATCAGCCTGGTCACATGGTGTCAGGTTGAATGGTAAACGCCGCCGGCTTCACCAGAACCTGCCGGTGCACCGAGGATCAGGAGGGAAGCAACGAGTCAGAGAGAATCAGGTGTGTAACCACGAGCCGGGGGTTTCAAACCATCGCTTATCGGCCTCGAGCTGTCTGACATCCCACTCAGCCAGGTGTGTGTGAGAGTGTGTGTGTCTGTGAGTGTGTAAGTGTGAGTGAGAGTGTGTGTGTGAGTGTGTGTGTGTGTAAGTGAGTGTACTATGTGTGTGAGTGAGAGAGTGTGTGAGTGTGTGTGAGAGTGTGTGTGTGTGTGTGTGTGTGTTTTCCAGTGTGAATCAGTCGTTGTAGACGTTATCCCTTCGCTTCTCGACACTTTTCAGTTTGAGTTTTTCTGTGCTCGTACTTTTCCGTTGTGAAAGTCGATCCTCTGAGTTCATTAAAGTTTCAGAGTCTCGCTCCAGTGAGTGAGTGAGCCGCTGACAGGATCACACTGTCGGGAGGGGGGGGTCTGGGTTTAATGAAAGAGTCAGGAGTTCATTGACCTTCCAGAGTCGTTGGGTGTGAGAGAGACTTCTGTACGATAAGAACACAAGACTCGATGCACTTTGTTAAAAAGAACAATCTCCTGTCATGCTGAGCATCATTTTTCATATAATACTTAAAGGGGACATATTATGAAAATTCCACTTTTGTGTTGCTTCTTCACATTAATGTGGGTATCTGGCATGTGTACCGTCCCAAAAACTCTGGAAAAAAACAACTCCCGCGATGTGTTGTGGTTCCTCTGTGTCAGAAACGATACTCTAGATGGCGTCGAATGCAGTGGTGTATAAAGTACTTGAAAGCCATACTTGAGTAAAAGTACAGATATCTTACCTGAAAGTGACTTTGGTAAAAGTAAAAGTCACCCGTCAGAAAATTACTTGAGTAAAAGTCTTAAAGTAGCTCATATTAAAAGTACTCAAGTATCATAAGTATCTGGTGTTGAAATGTACTTAAGTATCAAAAGTAAAAGTACAAGTACCAAAATTAAAAACCCAAAATGTTTCTCCTCAAGATTTATCTCAACTGACTGAAAAATTATAACGACAATATGAATATAATGTATATAATGTATAATTTTACAAATTTTGAACCCTAGATGAGAGAGAGAGAGAGAGAGAGAGAGTGAGAGAGAGAGCTGCGCCAACCTCCGCTGCTCAAGTAACGAGCCAGTTTGAGAATGTAAGAAGTACAAAGTACAGATATTTTTGCTCAAATGTAACAAGTAAAAGTAAAAAGTCGTCAGGAAAATAAATACTCAAGTAAAGTACAGATATGTGAAAAATCTACTTAAGTACAGAAACAAAGTATTTCTACTTCGTTACTTCCCACCACTGGTCGAATGGGATAACGAGCAGAACACACGTCAAAGTCTCGCTCCACTGACCCGGCTCCACCGGCCCGGTTAGCTCGGGAGCTAACGCTAGCCGGGGAGCCGCGGGTCAATCAGAGGAGGGCTGCTGTAGACAGGGTAACAAGGTGCTGTGTTAAATGATCCTTGTGGTATTTTGACCAAAATATGTTTCAGACATTTCATTAAGACCCCAAGGAACCATATCAACTCTGGTGAAATAAGCATAACATGTCTCCTTTAAAGCCCGTTTCTATTTGACAGCTGGATTGTTGTTGTCTGTTTCTCCAGAGTCTGGACCTCCACTGAGCGCTGGCTGATGAGGAGGCTCCTGGTGAGAGAGGAAGAATGACAGAGGGAGTGACAATCACGTTGACTTAGAGCAGCTGATCGACGGGGGGGGGGGTGTGATGGCGGCGTGGCTGAGCCGGGTGTCCCTGGGCGACGCCTGGTACAACATCTGCACCCGCCTGCTGCGAACCAAGCCCGTGGGCGCCATGGCCCGCGGCTCAGACGACCTCACGGAGCTCGGGGAGGGGTCGGGGGTCGGCCTGGCCAAGGTGCTGACCACCGTGGACCTGGTGTCGCTGGGCGTGGGCAGCTGTGTCGGCACGGGGATGTATGTGGTCGCCGGGCTGGTCGCCAAGGCCATGGCCGGGCCGGGGGTCATCCTGTCCTTTATTATCGCAGCGGTGGCGTCGATACTGTCAGGTGAGACGTCCCCAGAGAACCATGTTGGGCCCTAATGACCCCTAATGACCCCTAATGACCCCTAATGACCCTGTCGTGTATTCACTAGAGTTAATGACTTTAGCATGTGCTTAAATACAATGACAGGCTGATATATATGATGCTTATCTTCGTGACTCTCAGACATTCCCAGAGAATCCTCCAGATCTTTATTCAAGGAGGTCTGTCCCTCTTTGGAAAGACCTTTAACCTCGGGAATGACCTCGGACCAGAAAAGGGACGGTCCTTGACCAATGCATTTTCATCTTCATGTGCAAAACAACTCCTTATTTAGGCTGAAGACCCTGTTGTGTGATGTAATGTTATCTCTAGGTTTGGGGTCCCACCTCCCACCTATAAAACATCTTGCCCTGCAGGGGCAAGACAGACTTCACCATTTGGCTGTGTGATTTCTCCAAGTTCCGGAGCTTGTCTTGACCTGTACTGCTGTTGTGTAATAAACATCATTATACCTGTAAGTACTGGGTCCGCGGTCCTTTCCTTCATCATCAACTTCTACAACCACATCAACCTCTCGGCTGACCAGAATACACTTCAACCCCTAATGACCCCTAATGACCCCTAATGACCCCTAATGACCCCGAGAGGAACAAACCAACCAACCAGTTGAAATGTGTGATTGTCTTTTAGGTGTGTGCTACGCAGAGTTCGGCGTCCGAGTCCCGAAAACCACGGGCTCCGCCTACACCTACAGCTACGTGACGGTGGGAGAGTTCGTGGCGTTCTTCATCGGCTGGAACCTGATCCTGGAGTATCTGATCGGCACGGCGGCGGGGGCGTCGGCTCTCAGCAGCATGTTCGACTCGCTGGCCAATCACAGCATCAGCAACTACATGATCACACACCTGGGCACGCTCAGAGGCCTCGGTCAGTTCCATCAGCGTGTGTGTGTGTCTGTGTGTGTGTGTCTGTGTGTGTGTGTCTGTGTGTGTGTGTGTGTTTTGTTTGATAAGATGTCAAAGACTACCCCCTTGTGTCTGTTGTGTGTCTGTCTCAGGTAAAGGAGAGGACACGTACCCAGACCTGCTCGCCCTGTTCATCGCCCTCCTGGTGACGGCGATCATCGCTCTCGGCGTGCGTAACTCGGTGGGCTTCAACAACGTCCTGAACGTGGTCAACCTGGTGGTGTGGGTCTTCATGATCATCGCCGGACTCTTCTTCCTCTCTGCCGGCAACTGGGAGGGCGGCCGGTTCCTGCCGTTCGGCTGGTCGGGGGTGAGTGGTGAAGCGCCGAGCGTGTCGGAGGCTACGAGTCACCACCAGAGGAGAGTCAGTGACCAGCGGTTTGTGTTCAGGTGATGCAAGGCGCCGCCACGTGTTTCTACGCCTTCATCGGCTTCGACATCATCGCGACAACAGGAGAGGAGGCGAAGAACCCGAACACCTCCATCCCGTACGCCATCACCGCCTCGCTGGTCACCTGCCTCACCGCCTACGTGTCGGTGAGTGTGTGTGTGTGTGTGTGTGTGTGAGTGTGTGTGTGTGACACAAAGCATGGGGGACGCGGACCACCCGAACCTTTCATTATCGTGTCTGTTGAGAGGAGGAGCTCCATGAACCCGACCTCCCTCTGTGAAGGTGAGTGTGATCCTGACGCTCATGGTTCCTTACGACCTGATCGACGGCTCGGCTCCTCTCGTCGAGATGTTCGCCGTGCACGGTTTCCTGTGGGGGAAGTACACCGTGGCCGTGGGCGCCATCGCCGGCCTCACCGTCTCGCTGCTGGGATCTTTGTTCCCGCTGCCCAGGGTCATCTACGCCATGGCCCAGGACGGCCTGCTGTTCAGGTGGGACGCCGAGACTCGCAAACCGGATTGTGTAACTTTGTTCTGGTTGTGTAACGCTGGTCTCACTGTGTGTGCAGGTGGCTGTCACACGTCTCCGCTCTCACACACACGCCCGCGGCGGCGTGCCTGGTGTCCGGGGTCTTCGCGGCGCTGCTCGCTCTGCTGGTGAGCCTCAGGGACCTGATTGAGATGATGTCCATCGGCACGCTGCTGGCCTACACGCTGGTCAGCGTGTGTGTTCTCCTGCTGCGCTACCAGCCGGACGACCACGCCGACACGCACACGTTCAGCTCCGGCGAGGACGGCGAGGACCTGAAGCACCAGGACGACGGAGCCACGCCCACTAAAGACGACCAGATGCTGATTGAAGACTCGGGCGGAGACGGATCTTCGTCCTACCACGCTGGCGGGACGGAAGGAGAGGGAGACGATTCTGATTTCCACACAGGCCACGCCTCCTGGCTGAAAAGGCTTCTGGGAGGTCACTACTACACGCTGAGGTTGCGGGTTGGAATGCCTGACGCGTCGGCCCGGCCCACGCCCGCCACCGGCCGCATAGTGACCAGATGCACCCTCCTCCTCTTCTTCACGTCCTTCCTCATGTGGTCCACCGTGATATTTGGCGTTGAGCAGGGAACGGGCGCCGGGGCGGTGTTCTCGGGGCTGATGGCCACAGCGATGGTGGGTTCCATGGCGAAGCTTCTGATTATGATCATACAGCAGCCGGAGAGCCCTCGGAAACTGGCCTACATGGCGCCCTGCGTGCCCTTCGTCCCGGCCGCCGCCATTGTGGTCAACAGCTACCTGATGCTGAAGCTGTCTCCGCTCACCTGGGCCCGGTTCACCGTCTGGTGCATCATCGGTGAGTTCCCACATCACTGGTTTGAATCATAAACTGTTTATAGAATATATTGCATGAGGCAGCGTTCTGAAGACGGGTCAGTTGTGTTCTAACGGAGGTTAATGGTTAAAACTAGGGCTGGGCAAGTTAACTCGTTTTAATCGAGTTAACTCAAGTGATGAGTTAACTCGATTGTTTATCCGCCAATTATTTTCTTTTTTCCTGTTCTGCAGCAGTCAGCAACAGACTTTCACAAAATAAAAGCCTGACTTTCACAATAAAACAATAAATAATCAAACCTGAGTTAATGCGAGATAAAATAATTAATCGAGTTAACTCATCACTTGGGTTAACTCGATTAAAACGAGTTAACTTGCCCAGCCCTAGTTAATACTCAATGTTTTAAAGACAATTTGTTATTCACAGACTTTTATCAGATTCAACACACTGGCTCCAGTTTGTAACAACCTTGACATATGTTGATGTTATTTCATGATTTCATTTTAGGGGAGATCCGCCGAGGAGGTTATGTTTCCACCCCTGTGTGCTGGTTTCACAATCAGAATCAGAATTCTTTTAATTGCCAAGTATATTTGCACAAACAGGAAATGGCCTTGGTGTGGTTGGTGCACTGCACATTAATAACAATCAGACATTAAACAACAATATCAAACAAAACAATATATACAGAACAATCTATACCTGTTAGTTTGCAGCTGGACAGATTATCATGAAGTTTGGTGGAAGGATGTGGAGTCAGGGGAGAATGAATTCACGTTCAGGGGGCGGATCCAGGACTGATATTAATGAGTGTGTGTGATCTGGTGTGTGTCTGTCGGGCCCGGGCGGAGGTGTGGACTCTTTGTGGTTCAGTTATTGTCGTCGTTGTGAAGAACAGACGCTCACATGAAGCCGGGTACACTGAGTTCAGTCTCTGTTTGGTCTGGTGACCAGATGAAGTGAGAGCTGGTTTCATGAAGGTGGATAACTCCGCCCAGGTGGACATTGTCCTCACGTCTCCACCTGTCTCAGCCGTCTCACTCTGAGTTAACTCCGTCTGTCCCTCCTCAGGTCTGCTGATCTACGGCTGCTACGGAGTGTGGCACAGCTCGCTGGAGCTGAGCGCCCGCGAGCAGCAGGCGCACGCCAGCTCCTACCAGCGCTACGACGACCACCTGGACGACACCTTCTCCCCTGACGACGACCTTTGCCCCCAGGAACAAGACGAGAGACCCTACCAGGGCTGGTCGGCCCCGGAGGAGAGAGGGAACCAGCAGCAGAACCAGTGTGAGGGCCGAGAGGCGGAGCCGTGTGAGGACGGTGGGGAGGAGCATGGATACCAGTCTGCACCAGGGCGCCAGCACACAGGCCGAGGGGGCGGGTCCAGGGGACGGACCAATCAGGGCTTCGAAGCCGGCGAAGAGGACGACTGACTACAGGAGGGTTTCTGTTTTTAACTGAGGTGAACGTGTGAAGAACGATAGAAAGACTTATTTAATGTGAGACAATCATTTACTAACAAGTCATTTTTAATAAAGTAAGCCGGTGTTTTGATGAGAGTTCCTGTTCCATCAGGCAGCTGCACTTCCTGGTCTGGGCGGGGCTTAACTCTACCAATGAAACAACAACTTCTTCTGCAAATACAAACCCGGGGCTGTCAGCCAATGACATTTAGCGGTGAAGCCTCAGTGTGGGCGGAGCCTGGACGTCAGGGGAGCGGATCCACAGGCTCCTCCCATTGCAGATGTTTCACTGGATGAGGTTCACAGCAGCCGCACACATATAGAACTTCAGAATTTACATTTTGCAAATAATAAAACACGTCAGCACTGGATGTGACGCACTGCCCCTAGTGTTCATCTGCATATGGCAGCGTGCAAACATGAAGAATTCATTTCTGAGCACGAGCACAACACACATCATGTGAGGCAACATGTGATGCACACATGTTGCTCTAAGCAGGTTTAACTCACTTGTAGGATTCAAAGTTTTCTTTGCAGGTAAAGAATCCTACGTTCTTCTCTCTCTCTCTTGTGGCTGTTCATCGTTCTCGCTCTCTCTCTCTGACCCTGAACGCCACATAATAACTCGCCCGTTGGATTTGATTGTGTTCATTGTTTACAACTTCACTTGTGTTGTTTTCTTTTTGTGTCTTCGAGTGAATGGTGTTAAAGTGACAGTGTTTGTGTTTCTCTGTGTCGTCGACAGCAGTTGTGTTGTATTTGTTCGTGTCGGAGGAATAAATGTGTCTTTTTGAGTGAAATGATTTCTCCTGAGACTCTTTATTAGTAAAAATTGAACTTTAATTAGTTGCAGCACCAGACAAAAGCTTTCAATGCAGCTACAAAGGTATTTGATATTTTAATAGCAAAACAAGTGTTTTTATGGGTTAAATATGAACTGATCAGAAGTTTTAAAACTAATACTTTTAAATGATGTAAAAAAAGAACTTAAAAAGCACGAGACACACAATGAAATAAAAGTAAAATAAAGACGATAAAATGTGGTAGGTTCTAAAGCGTGTTCTGACATGTGACACATGTTTAACGTCTATTTTGATTTTATTGTTTGGTCCATGTCTCGTCTGCTAACATGGAGGAGGGGGGGTTAATAACTGCAACCAGCCTCTAGGTGGCGATGGAGGCGCTATGGCTTCACTTTTGGGAGCTGTCATGTCGTCCATCTTTATTTACAGTCTTCTGTTCGTATGTTGCTGAACCAAAAGCAGTAGAAGTAATAAGTGTAGAAACATATGTGGTTAAACGTCTTTAATTTGTTCTTATCAGAGTTTTACTTTGTGGCTCCGCCCAGTGAGCTTCAATTCAACCAATTAGAAGACTCCTGCCTTGATGTAAAGTATCTATAACTGTGGCTGTTCACTCGAACACTACGTGAACTTAATCAGCTAAATGAAAGGAAAACATGTAAATGCACAACTTGATTATGATCATGAACAGTCCACGAGACGTCGTCCAGACTTCTACACCATGGCGCTCTTGGCGTGGTTGGCGGGGGGGTCCATCGGCGAGTCCGTCCCCCTCTTCCTGGAGTAGTAGAAGCTGTTCTCTCGGCCCGGGTTCCGCAGGTCGGTGCCATGGCAACACAGGATCATGCAGCCGCCCACGAGGCAGAGACCCGAGCCCACCCAGCCGGCGTAGAGCGAGAAGCCGAAAGACATCAGACCCTCGTCCTGGTGGGCGCCGATCGGAAACCAGACCGTGGAGATGGTGCCACACACAGCTGGAGGACACGTAGAGACAGAGGAGGTAAGGAAGAGGTGGGGTTTGAAGACAAGGGACAACGTTAACGTCCTGCAGACTCACATCTGGACATGAGTTCATATGAGTTTCTCCCTGAGGCCGGAGAAAGGAACTGAATGTCTCTACGACAGGAAGCAGGCGAGGCCCAGAAATCCATCAGGATGAGGCCTGAGGCGGGAGACTCCGCCTCCATCCCTCCTGACAGCTGCTGAGGATCTGAGGACTGTGTGTTCTCAAACTACTGTCCTCTATACCCAAAACTACTGTCCTCTACACCAAAACTACTGTCTACAGACAAAACTACTGTCTTCTACACCCCAAACTACTGTCCTGTACACCCAAAACTACTGTCCTCTACACCCAAAACTACTGTCCTCTACACCCAAAACTACTGTCCTGTACACCCAAAACTACTGTTCTCTACACCCTAAACTACTGTCCTGTACACCCAAAACTACTATCCTCTACACCCTAAACTACTGTCCTCTATAACAAACTACTGTCCTCTACACCCAAAACTACTGTCCTGTACACCCAAAACTACTGTCCTCTATAACCCAAAACTACTGTCCTGTACACCAAACTACTGTCCTCTACACCCAAAACTACTGTCCTCTATAACAAACTACTGTCCTCTACAACAAATCTACTGTCCTCTACACCCAAAACTACTGTCCTGTACACCCAAAACTACTGTCCTCTACACCCAAAACTACTGTCCTCTTTAACAAACTACTGTCCTCTACAACAAATCTACTGTCCTCTACACCCAAAACTACTGTCCTCTACACCCAAAACTACTGTCCTCTATAACAAACTACTGTCCTCTATAACAAATCTACTGTCCTCTACACCCAAAACTACTGTCCTGTACACCCAAAACTACTGTCCTCTATAACCCAAAACTACTGTCCTGTACACCAAACTACTGTCCTCTACACCAAACTACTGTCCTCTACACCCAAAACTACTGTCCTCTGTACCAAACTACTGTCTTTACCCCAAACTACTGTCCTCTACACCAAACTACTGTCTTTACCCCAAACTACTGTCCTCTACACCCAAAACTACTGTCCTCTATACCCAAAACTACTGTCCTCTACACCAAACTACTGTCCTCTACACCAAACTACTGTCCTCTACACCAAACTACTGTCCTCTACACCAAACTACTGTCCTCTACTCCCGAAACTACTGTCCTCTACACCCAAAACTACTGTCCTCTATACCCAAAACTACTGTCCTCTACACCAAAACTACTGTCCTCTACACCAAAAACTACTGTCTATACCCAAAACTACTGTCCTCTACTACACCCACAACTACTGTCCTCTATACCCAAAACTACTGTCCTCTACACCCAAAACTACTGTCCTCTACACCAAAACTACTGTCCTCTACACCCAAAACTACTGTCTTTACCCAAAACTACTGTCCTCTACACCCTAAACTACTGTCTACACCCACAACTACTGTCCTCTATACCCAAAACTACTGTCCTCTACACCCAAAACTACTGTCCTCTACACCAAAACTACTGTCCTCTACACCCAAAACTACTGTCTTTACCCAAAACTACTGTCCTCTACACCCTAAACTACTGTCTATACCCAAAACTACTGTCCTCTACACCCTAAACTACTGTCTACACCCAAAACTACTGTCCTCTACACCCAAAACTACTGTTCTCTCCACCCAAAACTCCTGTCCTCTACACCTAAAACTACTGTCCTCTACACCCAAAACTACTGTCCTCTATACCCAAAACTACTGTCCTCTACACCCAAAACTACTGTCCTCTACACCCAAAACTACTGTGTTTGTGTTTGTGTGTTTGTGTGTCTGTGTGTGTCTCCTCACCCATGAGGATGAACAGGACTCCTCCCACTCGTGCGCGGCGCAGCTTCACGGCCGCGGTGTCATTCTGCAGCCGCACGCAAGACATCGCCATGAGCACGAGCAGCGTGGCCGGGAGGCCGAGGAGGGAGGAGCCAATCATCAGAGCACGAGACGTCTGCAAGTAGGCTGAGAGAGAGGGGGGGGGGGAGGGAAAGAGAGAGAGAGAGAGAGAGAGAGAGAGAGAGAGAGAGAGAGAGAGAGAGAGAGAGAGAGAGAGAGAGAGGGGGGGGGGGAGAGGGAAAGAGAGAGAAAGCGGGGGGGAGAGAGAGAGAGCGAGAGGGGGGAGAGGGAGAGAGGGGGGGAGAGAGAGAGAGGGGGAGAGAGAGATAGAGATAGAGATAGAGAGAGAGAGAGAGAGAGGGGGAGAGGGAGAGATCATGATCAATCATCCATTATCCAACCACCATTCTCATCCAACCCTCCATTAGCATCCATCCATCCAGCATCATCCAATCACCATCAACCAGCATCATCCAACCTTCCATCCTCATCCAACCACCATCATCCAACCCTATATCATTATCCATCCTCATCCAACTCTCCATCCTCATCCAACCACCATCATCCAACCCTATATCATTATCCATCCTCATCCAACTCTCCATCATCATCCATCCATCCATCCATCCATCCATCATCATCCAACCCTCCATCCTCATGCACCCATCCATCATCATCCAACCATCCATCTTCATCCAACCCTCCATCCTCAGCCAACCATCTATTCTCATCCAACCCTCCATCCATCCTCATCCAACCATTCTTCATCAACTACCCCTCCATCCTCATGCAACCATCCTTCATCATCCAACCCTCCATCCAATCATCCATCCATCCTCATCCAACCCTTCATCATCAAACCCTCCATCCTCATCCAACCCTCCATCTATCATCAAACCCTCCATCCTCATCAACCCTCCATCATCATCCAACCCTCCATCCTCATCCTCATCATCCAACCCTCCATCCTCATCCAACCACCATCATCATCCAACCCTCCATTCTCATCCAACCCTGCATCCAACCATCCATCCATCCTCATGCAACCATCCTTCATCATCCAACCCTCCATCCAACCATCCATCCATCCTCATCCAACCCTCCACCCTCCACCCCCCCCTCACCTGGCAGGCTGAGGATCTGGCTGTGAGCGACGCAGTGGGAGAGGGCGGGGGAGATGACGCACTCCGCCCACAGGCCCCTGGAGCCCAGCTCGTCCATGCGCACGCAGGTGGACACCGCGTACTCGCAGGTTCGAACCCAGTCGTTCGTGGCCGTGCCGACGATGAGCCCGACCCAGCCCGCGCAGCTGGCCGCCCCCCCCACCAGCTGCCTGCACATGTGCGCCATGTGGTGCCCGGAGAACTGAGAGGAGAGAGAGTCGCTTCTTCTGGAGACTCGTGGACTAATTCTCCGATTTCAAAAGTTCAAAAATCCAATGTTCAGTTTGAGAAAGTTTAGAAGAAGAAGAATTACGCACCAGAAAAAAAAATCAAACTCAAGAAATAAAGTTTTCTCCTCAGTGGAAGTCTTAAAAAATTAAAGATGTTTAAAACTACAATAAAAACGAGAGAGATGAATACAATGTGAATTCAATAATTTAAAAAAATCCCTTTTAAGGAGTCGAAATTAAATATTAGTCCTGCTGTGTCCCGGCAGTGCGCCTCCGGCTGGTGCTCAGATAAAATGCCTAGAATAAGATTGATGGCAGGGTGTGGTGAATCAAACCCTCCGGTGCAGAGTCTCAGCCAATCAGAGCCCGGAGACACTAACCCAAACCAGACACCAGGGATGAGGCAGAAAAACAAAACTCAGATCTGAGGTCTGCAGCTCCAAACGCTTCAGGAGCTTTTACACCATGAATTCAAATCTGTGCTTTTATAGGAAACAGGTTCCTGCTCACCTGCCTCACTGTGGCCCCCTGCTGGTGTCCACCCGTCTTCACACATCAGCAGGAAACAACTTCTCTGGTTCATTCTTCATTTTATTCAGAGGTGTCAAGTAACAAAGTATTTACCTTACTTAAGTAGAAATGTTGGGTATCTATACTTTACTGGAGTATTTATTTTTCAAACGACTTTTTACTTCTACTTCTTATATTTTCACGCAAATATCTGTACTTTCTACTCCTTACATTTAAAAAACAGCCTTGTTACTCCAATTTAATTTTGGCCTGTTTTCATTCCGGTTTGTCATCGTTCAAAAACACACACAAAAAAAGGCAACACGACCTTGTTACGACTTTTACTTCCTCTAGATAGTCAGGTTTGATTATTGGTAGTGTTGAGTCCAAAGGTCTCTTCCAACAATATATGTATTTGCATTGTAATAAAATTTTATAATTTTCAATGGGCATATTTGCAGTTCAAGCGGGTAGCCTAGTGCATCCCACATTTTTCAACATAACATTTTAATATAACATTATAGTCATAATGGCCTTTAGAAAAATGTGTTTTTTGGAGGAGGGGGGGGTAGTGCACTATAGGCCCCTGAGACGCGGCTTAAGAGTTTGTCCTTAATGGAAATTTTTTTTCCCTTACATTACTTTTACTTTTATACTTTAAGTAGTTTTGAAACCAGTATTTTTACACTTTTACTTAAGTAAAAAGCTTGAGTTGATACTTCTACAAAAGTATTTTTAAACCCTAGTATCTATACTTCTACTTGAGTAATGAATGTGAATACTTTTGACACCTCTGATTTTATTAAATAAGTTCGAGCAGGAAACCATAAAAAGGTGACGATTAAAGACTCCAGCCTGATCGTGACTTCTCTTTTGTTTAATCCACAGACGTGTTTCTGTCCAGAATATAATGATATAAAACATTAAACTTTCATTAATCACTTACAAAGTCTACGTGTTGTTATGATTTTTTTCTTTTACACACACCGGCGGTTATGTTAGTTACTGGATAGATTTGCCGTTGACGTCACGTTCTAAAAAAACTAAATAGACAAATTTTATATATTAAATGTTCAAAATCCTTCGTGAAATAGCTTCAAATGTACACTCTCCTGCGGCATGTAAAATATTCACAAAGTTACAAAACCCCCTTCCCGCCCCCCCGGTGGTCTCCAGCTTCAGACCCAGAGACCGGTTCCACTTCTGGGCTCCGGCGTCTCCTCCGTCCCCGGCAGCTAAGGCCACGCCTCCATTTATAATCTCATAAAGTTCCGTGAATCTGTTTTTGTGACTCTGTCCCGTCACCCTCTCGCTCTCTTCTTCATTTTCAAATTTCACATTTTTGTCTTTATTGCCAGTTTTCCTTCCACCTCATTCGTTCCTCATTTTTCCCCTTGGTCCCCCCCCCTCCCCTCCCTCTTCCTCATTGGTTCTTCAGCGCGTTGATGTGAGCACAGATCTTCAGAGCCGGTCCCAGCTTGATGTTCATGCTGGTCATCAGGTGATCCTCGGTCAGCAGCAGCAGAGCCTGGCCGTCGATCTCCTGCAGCCGGAACGCCTCGGCCACGTCACTGCAGCCTGAACACCACAAGAGAATATTACAGATTAATATTGTATTTGTTCCACTGAAGGAATATTAGAGACAATACTTAGAAACTCTGTCGTCTCTGATTTGTGTTTCTGGGGATTTTCCTCTAAAAACACTTGTTTGTAGTTTCTTACTGAACCTGATATCAGACCTGGACTGAAGGAGGATCTGGTCCTGACCTTCTTAAATATCTTGTGATAAATGAAGGAAGTGACTTTCAAAATGATTGATTTTTTACAAAAAGGACATTGATTAAAACTAGGGCTGGGCAGGTTAACTCGTTTTAATCGAGTTAACTCAAGTGATGAGTTAACTCGATTGTTTATCCGCCAATTATTTTCTTTTTTCCTGTTCTGCAGCAGTCAGCAACAGACTTTCACAAAATAAAAGCCTGACTTTCACAATAAAACAATAAATAATCAAACCTGAGTGAATAGAAGAGATAAAATAATGAATCGAGTTAACTCATCACTTGAGTTAACTCGAGTTAACTCCATTGAAACGAGTTAACTTGCCCAGCCCTAATTAAAACCTGATTTCAGTCGTAGAATTATTAAAAATAAAAGATGCAGCAGACTCGTGAGTGTAAACTGAGACGCCTCCTAAACAATCTGTCGACGCAGCGATTTGAAGAAGCTCCAGAACGAGTTTCAGCGTTTAGCTTTTCCTTCCAGATGTGTCTCTGGATCTCTGATTGACGGCCAGTGGTTAGAAGTATGTGTTCACTGCAGCGTTTTGAGAAACACTTAATTGGTCGATGAGCTCACTGTCGTCTGCTGACAATCACGAGTCTTGAGTGTTTGTATAAATCAAACTGACGGTTTCAACGGCGGCTGCCAGCGGGGGGGGTGGGGGGGGCACGCCATGTGTGTGGAGTTTGTGTCTGAGCGTAATCGTTGATTCTCCACCTGGCAGCGTGTGTATGAAGGCAGTCACGTCCTCCACGCTCCACTGAGAGGGGGCGGGCTTGAAGGTGGTCGTGGGTGTGGAGGTGGTCGTGGTCGTGGCAGGAGCCGACGCCCTCCTCGCCCTCCGAGCCGCCCGCCGCTCCATCCTCGCTGTCATGGCAACGGCAGGATCCTGCTCTCCTCCATCTTCCCCTTCCTCCTCTCCTCCTCCCTCCATGTCCTCCTCCATGTCCTGATCCTCTTCCTCCTCCTCCTCTTCCTCCTCCGCCGCCGGCCTCTCCCTTCCCTCCTTCTCACGGCGTCCAGCGCTCCACAGATCCCGCGGCTGGACGGAGTCGTGGGAGAACTTCAACAGGGAAGAAAGTTTGTGTTAGGATGGAGAATCAGATTTGATACAGTATTAATAGTGTAACGGACTGGGGTTATTGTTCAAGTATGTGTTGTGTTATTTAATAGTAGATTGTTGTGTTTAAGGAGTGTTCTGATGTCCTGGGCGACAGTGAAGGGGTCGGGGGCGGGACATGTGATGGTTTTGACTAATAGGATGGGTCCTATGGTAAAGAGGCTCCCTCATTGGCTGGTTTTACGGGGGGATTGGGCGGCAATGAGGAAGTGGTTCTTGTTGTTGATGTGCGCGACTGACGAAGTGAACGGAAAAAGGCACATGTGCGTGTAAAAGTGAATAAAGTGAAAAACGAAGAAAGAAGCCTCCTGTCCTCTATGTGAGGACGTTACAATACCATAGAATAAAAATTGTTAATTATAAACTAAACTTTCTGGAGATTTTCCAGAGTTCATGTTGAAAAAAGTCTTCAAAACACAAAGGCTGGTTGTTGTAGTTCTTCTTA
>NC_083655.1:1401421-1443921 GCF_963576545.1 Limanda limanda
TAGAGGAGGGGGAGGAAGAGCAGGAGGAAGAGGAGGAGGAGGGGGGGGCGGGTCGCATGGCCGACGTGAGAATCAGCTGCAGCAGCAAGAACAGACAAGAAGGGAAAGAAGGAGAGAACAAATGGAGGAGGAAATAAGCAGAGGAGGTCAAGAGACAGTCGAGCAGAAGCAAAACAACTGTTATTTAAACTTTTCTTTTGTCAACAGGTGACAAACTAACAATATGTTTAATGTCTTGAAACTTTCAGATTTTCCCTCTCGGCTCCAAACTGCTGAGAACTATCATCTTCAGATTCATACTTTCATATAAACAGGCTGATTTGATGGGGACTATTTTCAGCAGCGGATGAATCCACATTGTGTGGAACATGATGATGTCACTGAACTCGAGTCAAACTACGATGTGACTTTAAATCATACGTGGATCTACTGATGCTTCCTGGTGACAACAGCAAGACGGAGAGGATGGAAACGATGTGTGTGTGTGTGTGTGTGTGTGTGTGTGTGTGTGTGTGTGTGTGTGTGTGTGTTTACCATCTGAGCTCTAAGCAGCACCTGGTCTTGGCCGGACCCTCTGAGACCTTTCCCCAGGAGCAGTGTCTGCTGGGAGACCCTCGGCCTGACAGGGGAGGGCATCTGATTGGCTCGCACAAGACCAGGTGACACCACAGGATGAGCCTGAGACACCTGGGACAAAGGGAGGAGAGGAGGAGAGACGAGGGAGGAGAGGAGAGGAAAGGAAAGGAGGGAGGAGAGGAGAGGAGGAGAAACGAGGGAGGAGAGGAGAGGAAAGGAGGGAGGAGAGGAGGAGAAAGGAGGAGAGGAGGAGAGGAGGAGAAACGAGGGAGGAGAGGAGGAGAAAGGAAAGGAGGGAGGAGAGGAGAGGAGGAGAAACGAGGGAGGAGAGGAGAGGAAAGGAGGGAGGAGAGGAGGAGAAAGGAGGGAGGAGAGGAGGAAAAGGAGGGAGGAGAGGAGGAGAAACGTGGGGGAGAGGAGGAGAAACGAGGGAGGGGAGGAGAGGACACGAGGGAGGAGAGGAGGAGAAACCAGGGAGGAGAGGAGGAGAGACGAGGGAGGAGAGGAGGAGAAACCAGGGAGGAGAGGAGGAGAAAAGAGGGAGGAGAGCAGGAGACACGAGGGAGGAGAGGAGAGGAAAGGAGGGAGGACAGGAGGAGAAACGAGGGAGGAGGAGAGGAAACAAGGGAGGAGAGGGGAGAAACGAGGGAGGAGAGGAGGAGAAACGAGGGAGGGGAGGAGAGGACACGAGGGAGGAGAGGAGGAGAAACGAGGGAGGAGAGGAGGAGAGACGAGGGAGGAGAGGAGGAGAAACCAGGGAGGAGAGGAGAGGAAAGGAGGGAGGAGAGGAGGAGAAACGAGGGAGGAGAGGAGGAGAAACAAGGGAGGAGAGGAGAGGAAAGGAGGGAGGAGAGGAGGAGAAACGAGGGAGGAGAGGAGAGGAAAGGAGGGAGGTGACAAGGAGAAACAGGGAGGAGAGGAGGAGAAACGAGGGAGGAGAGGAGAGGAAAGGAGGGAGGAGAGGAGGAGAAACGAGGGAGGAGGAGAGGAAACAAGGGAGGAGAGGGGGAGAAACGAGGGAGGAGAGGAGAGAGAAACGAGGGAGTAGAGGAAAGAAACGAGGGAGGAGAGGAGAGAGAAACGAGGGAGTAGAGGAAAGGAAAGGAAAGGAGGGAGGAGAGGAGAGGAGGAGAAACGAGGGAGGAGAGGAGAGGAAAGGAGGGAGGAGAGGAGGAGAAAGGAGGAGAGGAGGAGAGGAGGAGAAACGAGGGAGGAGAGGAGGAGAAAGGAAAGGAGGGAGGAGAGGAGAGGAGGAGAAACGAGGGAGGAGAGGAGAGGAAAGGAGGGAGGAGAGGAGGAGAAAGGAGGGAGGAGAGGAGGAAAAGGAGGGAGGAGAGGAGGAGAAACGTGGGGGAGAGGAGGAGAAACGAGGGAGGGGAGGAGAGGACACGAGGGAGGAGAGGAGGAGAAACCAGGGAGGAGAGGAGGAGAGACGAGGGAGGAGAGGAGGAGAAACCAGGGAGGAGAGGAGGAGAAAAGAGGGAGGAGAGCAGGAGAAAGGAGGGAGGAGAGGAGGAGAAAAGAGGGAGGAGAGGGGGAGACACGAGGGAGGAGAGGAGAGGAAAGGAGGGAGGACAGGAGGAGAAACGAGGGAGGAGGAGAGGAAACAAGGGAGGAGAGGGGAGAAACGAGGGAGGAGAGGAGGAGAAACGAGGGAGGGGAGGAGAGGACACGAGGGAGGAGAGGAGGAGAAACGAGGGAGGAGAGGAGGAGAGACGAGGGAGGAGAGGAGGAGAAACCAGGGAGGAGAGGAGAGGAAAGGAGGGAGGAGAGGAGGAGAAACGAGGGAGGAGAGGAGGAGAAACAAGGGAGGAGAGGAGAGGAAAGGAGGGAGGAGAGGAGGAGAAACGAGGGAGGAGAGGAGAGGAAAGGAGGGAGGTGACAAGGAGAAACAGGGAGGAGAGGAGGAGAAACGAGGGAGGAGAGGAGAGGAAAGGAGGGAGGAGAGGAGGAGAAACGAGGGAGGAGGAGAGGAAACAAGGGAGGAGAGGGGGAGAAACGAGGGAGGAGAGGAGAGAGAAACGAGGAGAGGAGGAGAAACGAGGGAGGAGAGGAGGAAAAACAAGGGAGGAGAGGAGAGGAAACGAGGGAGGAGAGGAGGAGAAACGAGGGAGGAGAGGAGGAGAAACGTGGGAGGAGAGGAAAGGAAAGGAGGGAGGAGAGGAGGAGAAACAAGAATTATCACAGATTGCTTGAATGACATCTGGTCTCTTCCACATGTAAACAGTTGTATCATACCAGTGTGTGTGTCTGTTCACTGTGTGTGTGTGTGTTCACTGTGTGTGTGTGTTCACTGTGTGTGTGTCTGTTCACTGTGTGTGTGTGTGTTCAATGTGTGTGTGTTCACTGTGTGTGTCTGTTCACTGTGTGTGTGTCTGTTCACTGTGTGTGTGTCTGTTCACTGTGTGTGTGTGTGTTCAATGTGTGTGTGTTCACTGTGTGTGTGTGTGTTCACTGTGTGTTTGTGTGTGTGTGTGTGTGTTACCTGTCGGCCAGGGGGACTGGCTGGTGTGTGGAATGGCGTGATTGGCGTGGAGGTCGGCGTGGATCCGTGCCTCATGTTCCCGTTGGTCAGGCTGGTGGAGGTCTTTGTTGCCATGGCGCTGGAGGAGGAGGAGGAGGAGGGGAGGAGAGGGGGGGCGTGAGAGGAGGAAGGAGTGGACGGAGGGAGGAGAGAGGAGGAAGAGGAGGAAGAGGAGGAAGAGGAGGTTTGAGCAGCAGGAAGTGACTTGGAGACCCCCGTCGTCGGGGAGGGAAGGATGGGGCGAGAGTACGTGCGGAGGGGGGGGGTCACGGTGGAGCTGAGTCTCGGGGGGGCCGGGACCAGGATGTGAGGAGACGCCGCCGCCGCCATCTTGGGGCCATGGCTCCCAGAGAGGGAGGGAGCAGGGGTGAGGGGGGGAGGAGGGGAGGAGGTGGTGGGGGTCAGCGTGGGCGCTGGGGGGTCGAGGAGCAGGGGGTTGGGTGTGAGCCGAGGGGGGGTGGGAGTGGGGGGGGAGGAGGAGGAGGAGGAGTCGACCGTGGTGGCGCCGGAGGCCGGAGGGCCGCTTCCATTGGTGGAGCCTCCGTGGTTAGACTGGGGCGATCGAGGCAGCTCCCGGTCCATGCTTCAACACTGAGAGAGAGAGAGGGGGGGGAGAGAGAGAGAGAGAGGGGGCGGGGGGGAGAGAGAGAGTGAGAGAGTGAGAGAGAGAGAGAGAGAGAGAGAGAGAGGGAGAGAGAGAGTGAGAGAGAGAGGGAGAAAGAGAAAGAGAGAGAGAGGGAGAGAGGGAGAGAGGGGGGAGAGAGGGAGAGAGAGGGAGAGAGAGAGATAGAGAGAGGGAGAGACAGAGAGAGAGGGAGAGAGAGAGAGAGAGAGAGAGAGAGAGAGAGAGAGAGAGAGAGAGAGAGAGAGAGAGAGAGAGAGAGGGAGAGAGAGAGATAGAGAGAGAGAGGGTGAGAGAGAGGGCGAGGGAGAGAGAGAGAGAGAGAGAGAGAGAGAGAGAGAGAGAGAGAGAGAGAGAGAGAGAGAGAGAGAGAGAGAGAGAGAGAGAGAGAGGAGAGAGAGAGAGAGAGAGAGAGAGGGACAGAGAGAGAGAGTTTGTCACTACTTTCTCTCACTTCACTGACAGACTGATGCATTAATTCAGTAAAATGACAGGAGGACGTGTAAATATAAATATGAATATTAATATTAATATTAATAACCTCCACCAAGAAGCTTTTGTTGTGTTTCCTGTTCGGTGACTTGTGTCTTTACCAAGAAATCATGTTTCATAGAAACCTGGAGGAAGGAAGTGGTTCAGATCCATAAAAGAGTTTATAGCTTCATATCTTGAACTTTATATATTGAAGATGTTTCTCAACATGTTCACAGAGATTAATCCTGACGACAATAACACAGAACTGACGAGTGATAATTCAATGTTTCATTCAACTGTGTTTTAAAAGTTCTATTTACAGTCTGTAGTGATTATTAATCTGTAAAAATGAACACATCGAAGGAAAACAAAAGGAAACAATTCAGATCGATTTCAGAACTAAGGTTAAAAGTCTCAAAGCTGAGGAGGAGGAGGAGGAGCAGGAGGAGGAGCAGGAGCAGGAGGAGGAGGAGGAGCAGGAGGAGGAGGAGGAGCAGGAGGAGGAGGAGGAGGAGGAGGAGGAGGAGGAGCAGGAGGAGGAGGAGGAGGAGCAAGAGGAGGAGGTGCAGGAGGAGGAAGAGGAGGAGGAGGAGCAGGAGGAGGAGGAGGAGCAGGAGCAGGAGCAGGAGGAGGAGCAGGAGGAGGAGGAGGAGGAGGAGGTGCAGGAGGAGGTGCGTGAGGAGGAGCAGGAGGAGGAGGAGGAGGAGGAGGAGCAGGAGGAGGTGCGTGAGGAGGAGCAGGAGCAGGAGGAGGAGCAGGAGGAGGAGGAGGAGGAGCAGGAGGAGGTGCAGGTGCGCGACCAGGAGGAGGAGCAGGAGGAGCAGGAGGAGCAGGAGGAGGTGCAGGTGCGCGACCAAGAGGAGGAGCAGGAGGAGGAGGAGCAGGAGGAGGAGGAGGAGCAGGAGGAGGAGGAGGAGGAGCAGGAGCAGGAGCAGGAGCAGGAGCAGGAGCAGGAGGAGGAGGAGGTGCGGGAGGAGGAGCAGGAGCAGGAGGAGGAGCAGCAGGAGCAGGAGCAGGAGCAGGAGCAGGAGCAGGAGGAGGAGGAGGAGGAGGAGCAGCAGGAGCAGGAGGAGGAGGAGGAGGAGGAGGAGGAGGAGGAGGAGGAGGAGGAGGAGGAGGAGGAGGAGGAGGAGGAGGAGCAGGAGGAGGAGGAGGAGGAGCAGGAGGAGCAGGAGGAGGAGGAGGAGCAGGAGGAGGAGGAGGAGGAGGAGGAGCAGGAGCAGGAGGAGCAGGAGGAGGAGCAGGAGGAGGTGCAGGACCTGAACCTCTGCTCCAGCAGGTGTCACAGCTGCTCACATCTGGCCTGCGACGTGCACGCGCCTCACTTCACTCAGAGAGAAGATGGAGCGCGGCCTGCTCGGCGCGTGCACGCTGTGTGCGCGTTGCGTGCGCGATGTGCGTGAAGCCCCCCCCCCCCGACCTCTTACCTCTGAGTCGTCCTGCAGGTTCCCCCCGGGGCGCGTGCTCGTGATGAAGGCTGATGAAGAGGAGCTGAGATGGGCGTGTGCGCGTGGAGCTCCACTTCCTCGTCTGACAGCTACAGGAGCCGCTGCCGGGTGCGCGCCCCCCCCCCTCCGAGTCCCAGCACGCACACGCACGCACACGCACGCAAAGTTGCACAGCAAGACAGGCGCGTGCGCGACGTGCATGGGCGCGCGTGTGTGTCGCACTTTGCTCGGTGCTTCTTCAGCCGCAGTCAGGCCTCTCCTCCCCGCGGGGGGGGCAGCGAGTGGATCCGGCCTCCACCGGGGGGGGGCGGGGGTCCGGTCCGGTTCCTCCGGTTCTCCTGCGGGTCTGCGGCGGATCGGGGCCGGCGCGCGGCCACTGGGAGGCGGCTGCCGGGGCCTGGTCGGTCCGCTGCGGGAGGAGCAGAGAGAGAAGCTCCGGAGCTGAGAGGAGACAGCTCCACTCACAGCTCAGGAGGACCAGGACCACGCCGCGGGCACGCGCCTCCACTCACAGCTCAGGAGGACCAGGACCACGCCGCGGGCACGCGCCTCTCCACTCACAGCTCAGGAGGACCAGGACCACGCCGCGGGCACGCGCTGTGCACACTCAGAAAACACGTAAACACAACAATAACCACAACAATAATTTCATTGCATGAGGATAAATACAGAAAATCATTCAAATAAAAACTCATTTTCACTCTCAGAATATTATATGATCATATTTCTGATCTTTATTTCTCACTGTTGGCTCCATATCACGTGTTAAATATAAAGTCTGGTTATGAAAACACATTTAATCTCACTATAAATTCATATTTTCATTTGGATCTGAACCAAATCACTCACACTCATTGATATCAGTCCGAGGAGAGAAGTAGATCACTGTCCTCTGAAATGCAGTGAGAGCAGGAAGAAGCATTAAATATAAATACTGATTAAAGTACCTGCGAGTTGTTGCCTGTACACACAGTATCTGAGTGAATGTGTTGTGTATGATCTGTAAATATTCTGTGTGTATTATTAAATTCTGTCTTCAGTCCATCTCTGTATATTATTAGCTCTCAGTAATCAGATGAGCTTCAGACTTTGTTCACATCAACATCTTCACAACAAATTCTGCGTCACCAATTTTAATCTGCAGCTGCTTTAAAACACACTGTACCGGAAACCAGAGGGCTGTGCCTTCAAAATAAGACGCATCATTGACCACCTGACGTCTGACGTTGATAAACTGGGGTTTTATGAGTTGGTCTCAAAATGCTTGTTTATTTTATGTTGTCGTGGTTTTAAATGTGCTATATAAATAAACTTAAATTGACAATGTAAAGCAACATTCAGAGACAACCAGGAACATTTTACACTTTAGTCGCTGAAACGAGATTTTTAACCAACACATTTATTTTGAAAGCGTGAACCGGATGTGCTCGTCCAGCTCGCTGCACTTTACTCGGGAGTTGCTAAGGAGCAAACACCATGGCAACGAATGAGTCCAGAAAAGTTGTCAGTTTTTGATCTTTCATCGGAGCAGGACAAACTCTAATATCATCATTTCATCCTCAGATCAGTTTGTATTAAAGTATCGTCACCAAACCAAATGTAAAACCCAGAAGACAGTTCATGACTTATGTGTAAATAATAACTTTATTTATATCAAAACAAGGTTTCAAAGTGATTCACAAAACACAAACATGTATGAATTTCTTTTCTAATTAAACTAAATTGAAAACTTTAGTATGAAAAACCTTGAAATGTCTTCATCCCAAAATTGATCGGACTCTTCAGATGGATGAGTCCGTTCCTTCTCCTCCATAGACAGATACACACAGACGGACACACACAAACACAAACACACTGTGACAGGATTTCTCTGTGTGTTTGTGTGTTTGCAGGCGGCTGCGTGAGTCTGGAGGAAGTGACTGAAGCAGCAGCAGGAAATGATGCAGGCAAGAGGAACAGAAACCGGTCTGACGACTGACGACACGTTTACATACATGTGTTACATGAAGACAAATAAAATGGAGGCCGAGTTTGAAAGCAATATGCAAAGTGAGTCTGATGTGTGAGTGTGAACAGGAGAAAGTTTCCTCCTTCTCTCCCTGAGCGTCTGTTCTCTGTGACTCTGCTGAGTGGGTTCCATCTCCTGAGAGAAGAACTGACTGAGAGTCACAAACTGTCTCAAGCAGCTGCAGCTGAAGAGTGAAGCTGAACTGAGATCAGTTAGAAACACTCTGAAGTTATTAACAACCAGAGTCTATCTCCAAGATTCAGCAGGGAACTGTTAAAACATGAAGGATTCTGAACAGTTTGGTGGATGTGTTGAATTATCTAAGTCCTAAATCACATGGCCTCCTGTTTATTTCAAATATTCAAACTGTCTTACATTGTTGTTGTGTATTATCTGTCATCAATAAAGACACTTTCATATTTATTTAATAAACATTTTGACAGTGAATGTTTTATACAAAGATGTTTGTTTATCCTGATATATGTATATTTTGAAGTCTGCACCTATTCACAACAACCTTCCTTTCTTTTCAATTTACAAAACAAAGAAATCAAAAATCCTAAGAACCAGAATCAAACAGAACTTTTTTCAGGATTTCTCCAGATAAATGTTTGTATATTTGTACACATTTAAAACGACTGCAGGTATTTCTTAGAGTCTGTGAAGGTTTTGAATTTTCATGTTGATGTAGTTCAGCAAAATAAAACAATAAATAAATAAATACCAGTGTGACTCGCCTCTCTCCCACCGACAGAGGGCGTGTTCTGCTGCTTTCAGCTGAGAGACGTTCTGGTGCAGAGCGGGACGTGTCAGAGTGATGATGAGGATGAAGATAATGATGAAGATACATAACACAGACACACAAACAGACACACACAGACTCTCTCTCACACACACACACACACACACACACACAGACACACAAACACACAAACACAGACACACACACACACAGACACACACACACACACACACAGACACACAAACACACAAACACAGACACACACACACACACAGACACACACACACACACACACACACACACACACACACACACACACACACACATAAACACACACACAGACACACAAACACACACACACACAAACACACACACACACACAGACACACAAACACACAAACACAGACACACACACACACACACACACACAAACACACACACACACACACACAGACACACACACACACACACACACACAAACACACACACACACACACACACACACACACACACACACACACACACTCAAGGACATGGAGATAAACGTCAGTCTCGTGCTTCTGTCTCGGACATGAATAATTAAGATGTCATATTAGGTGACTGAAACTCCTCAGTGCGCATGCGTGGTAGCTGTAATTGTTTTGTTCCGCCATGATTGTAGTTCTTTTACAGACGCCATTCTGTGACGCCAATGCTGCGTTCAAGGGGTCGTGGTAAGCTCCGACATTTTCCTTACCATTGCATTTTGTATTATCACTCTAGAGCTGAGGCCATTGTATCGTGGATAAGATAACTTGAGATAAGATAACTTGAGATAAGATAAGATAACGTGATATAAGATAAGATAAGATAGCATTAGATAAGATGAGATAACTTGAGATGGGACAACATAAGACAACATGAGATGAGATAACATGTGATGAGACAACTTGAGATAAGAAACGATAAGATGAGATAATTTATCTGCATCCCTCCTGCAGCAGGTAAACATAAATCATCATAAATAATCAATCAGATCAATCCAATAAAATATGTAAAGTTCATTACCTTTGACTACACACCCAAGGCTGTATTTGTACATTGCATATAACAGATATTATTATATACACGTATATAGACTGATATATGTTACAGTTTCCTCCTTTAATTTGCCTTGAGGATTTGTTATCTTGTTTTTATTTGTGTAACACGTCGGATGCTTGGAAATATTCTTGATAAAGTTATTATCACTGTGACATTGTGCAGGTAAGATTTATAATATGATTACAAGTGTGTGAACATGCACTTTAATAGATTTAGCTCTATTATGGAATATTATAAATACATTTAACATGATTGTATGGCCTTTCCCCTCCGTTTTCCTGTGTGCATTAATGTCTCAGATGGTTTGACCTGTGCCTCGGTGTGACCTCTGCCCTCCAGCTGTGACCTCTGCCCTCCAGCTGTGACCCCCTGTCCTCACGCTGCATGTCTCCCCTGATTGAAACGCACATGTCTCATCTGGAATAAAACAATCCGCTGGTCGTGCTGCTGCCTTCAGGAGCGTGTTGCTGTTGTCCAGCGCGGTTTGTCCCACGGCCCCTGAACGCACCGTGATTCGGTGGCTGCTGAGCTGATCTTTGTGCGGAGCGGAGCGGGCGCAGTTAGCATCGAACCCGCGACACGCACGGAGACACGGGACCGACAGCGGGACATCACGCGTCCGGGCCCGGGGAGACACTCAGGCGGCGGCGACACGGAGACAGCGGCGGCCGGACGATGGTAAGAGGACCGGGGCTCCGCGGGGACGCAGGCAGGCGGCGGGCGCAGCTAGCGGGCTAATGCTAACGGGCTAGCGCAGTGTTTTCCTGACTCATTATTGAGCTGCCGGAGAAGCTAGGCTGCCATTTTACAGCAGCTCCGCGGGCAGCGGGTGCCTCCTGCCCGGCCCCCCGGCCCCACGGCCCCGGGCCCGGGCCAGGGACACCCGGCCCCGGGCGGGCATGTCCACACGAACGGTCCCCGCGAACAGAAATGCGCATCGCGGTTTGACACGGAGCTCGTCCCCCCAGCTAACCAGCTAACTGGCTAACTGGCTAGCTGGTTAGCTTAGCCCCGAGAGCTAACGGGAGCTAGCGCTGTTGCGTAGCAGATCGGGACTCGAACGTGGAGAAATCCCGACAAACCGAGTGAGAAGCTGGGTCGTGTCCCCGGGAAGGAGGCTCCAGGGCCGGGAGGCGAGGGCACGGCGCCGCGGGCCCGTGCTCACCCGGGCCAGGGCCAGCCTCTCCGCGGGGAGGGATGGTGATCTGAACCTGGCGCTGGGCTCGCTCTCTCCCGGGACACCTGGACCAGACCCGGGGGCGGAGGACCGTCCGGGTCCGGGTCCAGGCCCGGAGGCGGACATGGGTCCCAGTGGCGGGTGGTTCTTCTCGGGTTCGATCCCTCTGATCGGGACTGTGGAGCCTGCTGCTGGTCCCCTTTCTCCTGGGTTCTGCTGACACATCTGGTCCTGGATCACCCTAACCCGGGTGATCCAGGACCAGGTGCTCTATGGGGTTCGGGTTAGCAACAGGTTGACTGGCAGCCAGGAGGAAGCTGTGATTATTTCACATCAAACTCTAACTCCTTCCTCTCTCAGTCCTGGAGTGTTCACATCAGTTCACAGTTTAACCCGGGTTAGGGTCAAACATGGTCACAGCACTTCCTCATTACAAGATCTGAAGTTCCTACAGAACTCATCTACTCCCAATGAAGCTGAAATAATATATAATATGTAGATATCAGGAAAAGGCAGATATGTTATAAACAGTAACTTTGTTTTTCATAGGTTGTCCTTGTTTTCTTTAGTTTTCCTCATGAGATTTGGATCCATTCTGTCAGTTTCTCTTTATCAGTGACTTAATGTCCACGTCTTATAAGAAAAAACAAGATAAATTGTATTTTCAATATGTTCTGCGGTGATACATGATTGTTTTCATCATCCAGGAAGGATCTGTGATTGTTTTCATTGGGACTGAATGTGAATTCATCTTTTATGAGACATGTCTGAACTATCGGCTTACAGCTCTTTATTTAGATCGACCTGAGTCAGCTGGATTCAGTGTTTGCCTCACGACGTTAGATCCGTCTTCAGATGTGGACACCGCTCTGTCCTCGGCCATCATGTCGTCCATGTTCGTCTTCTGAAAGCCTATAACACGACAGAACACAGCACTGGAACTCGTTGAAGCCAATAGTTCAATGGAGAGGACATGAAGACAACATGTTTTTAGGTTTCAGAGGAGACACTTTGTAAGTTTGGGAGAAACGTTCCTTCACCAGAGGACAAACATCCACTTTGTCCTCTTTCCTGAGAGAGAACATTATCACAACCTCCTCCACCATCTTTGTTGTTGTTGGCAGCTGGATTCTGTGCTGCCCTCTAGTGGATCTTTTAACAACCATGCCAGCACAGGAGCTGCATGGAAGTGTGTGTGTGGGGGGGGGTCACAGTTGCATCACTTGAAACGGACGTGTCATGTTTAGTACATGAAGACAGAGGACATGAGGCTTGATGAGGCAGCAGATTCCTTCAGGGTTTATATTGAGTGATCATCAGAATCAATGTGTGTGATTCACAGCTTGTGTGTGTCTGCACACAGTGTGTTGGTCCTGATGAGGTATTTACTGTCGACTGTAGGATGGAGAGTTTGTGTGTTTAACATGATTGTTCAGTGGCAACAAAGAAAACATCACATCTTGTTTACATCTGTGCTTTAGTACATCGTGGAGTCGGAATCAACACAAACATATCAACTCTACTGCCAAGTAATCTATTTAAGGCCCATTCACCAGTGATGTTTACATGACTGAGCACACGTGCTGCGCCTGATTCACTCTGTTGCGACAGCTCACACACACACATACACACAAACACCCTCATGCCAGCGTGCACAACTGGAGTTGGGTTGTGTTTGTGTTCTGCAGCGTCAAACCACTGGAGTGATTTCTGCTGCAGTTCTAGGAGCTGTTGTTTCCTGCTGTGATCAGAGCTGATCAACAGGAAACCAGTCTGCAGCTCTTCTGATTATTGTTAATAAACCTCATAACTGTGTCAGCACAAGAGACAGTTCAACGGTCTCATGCTACAATATACATTCATACAAGTTTATCACCTTATATTGAGTTATATTAAATATTTGAAGTTGTTAGTCTTGGCTGTTGGAAACCATAAGGTGTATTTTTGACGTTTTATAGACTAGTAGTTATTCAGAATGAAAATATTCATTAACTGGCTGCAGAAACTGTCTGTTTGGTGCAGTCAACTCATTTTGCTCCGTCAGAAATCCTGATTTGAAGTCATCTCACCCACGAGCACACCACCCTCCCTCCTCCTCCTCCACCCGGTCTGACCCGTCCAGGTCCGTGTGTTTAACATGTTCCGGTGCTGTGAAGTCAAACCAAAGAGGCTGCTCGTCTGGATGCTGAGCAGAGCAACAGAAATCAAAAGCTGCTTACGCTAATGAAATGTCCTCCCTCGCAGCCGAACCCAGCATATGATGGGTTTGTGTGGAGGCGCACACACACACACACACACACACACACCTCACAAGCACGTTAGTATTGAAGAAATGCTCGTCACTGTTCTTCAGATTCAGCTGAAGCTCACGACTCAACCTTGAACTCTATTCAGTCAATAAAACTCAGAATTAAAGGAAACAGAAATGATAACACACATGTTTCTGCCTCTGTGAGAATGGCAGCTTCGTGTGTGTGTGTGTGTGTGTGTGTGTGTTTGTGTGTTTTACGGTCTTTGTGTTCTGAAATGTAGGGCATTAGGTTGTTGAGTCTGGCCAGGACACACGGTGACCAGGGTAATCTGATTTACCAGGCTGAGCTTTTTTTCCCACGGACGCTGCTCTCTCTCGCCCTCTCTCTCTCCACCGCTCCCTCCCTCTCCCTCTCTCTCCACCTTCCCATTCAGCAGATCTCTCTCACACTCATCTCTAGTTCATGAGTTGTGGAAAACGTGTAGTAAAGATGTGTTCAGTGTAGAAACAGATTGAATGCAGGTGAGGTTCTGACCTTCATCTGATAAGTCACCACAGATAAGTCGTAATATGACAATCAGTCGTGTTGCTGCTGCCAACAGCAGAGTAAGAACTTGTATTTGCAGGCTATTTTATCAAAGTATAAAATGCATGTCACACTTGAAAACAGTCAGAATAGGATTTCTACTGCAGCAGGTTTTAAAACAGGATGTGGTGTTTGTGTTCCTCTCTGTCCCTATTTGGCCTTTTCCATCCCTCGGTAGAATGTTTCTTTTAATGATACTCGTTTCCTTTGTGGCACCAGTTCTTTTTACTGCTTTGGTCTGTGAAATCATTTTTATTTACATTTTTTTTAAATCTTTCCTCTTTGCAACATAGTAAAAAAGCTGCATTGATCAGTCACACAAACCTTTTAATATTTGTAATAGTTGGTGGAAAACCAGGTTGATTTCTGAAACTTGAAAGAAACCGATACAGACTACAAATCAAATACCAGCGTCTTCTGTTCTGTTCACATTTAGACGTGTCACAGTAAGAAAAGCACAAGTGTAAACAATCAATTAATCTTGAATAGAACAGAAACCTACCTGGTTAGTCAACATGTCTGCAGTTAACATATTCACATTTAATATTCAAGATTATTCCAATTCTAAAGGAGCAAAGAAGTTATATTTGCGGCTCACTGCAGTACTTGTTGACATCTTAGCTTCTGTGACCCAGACGTGTATCGGCGTGTTGTTCCCTGAAAAGTACATGTTCCCCGAATCTAGTCCTGACCTTTGGACACCGCGACCTTCCGGCCTCGTGGGGGGGGGGGGACATGTGGACTGGACCGCTGTTGTTGATGAGCGGGATTCTTGTTTCACAACAAACCTTCTAGAAACTGATGCCACTCAGAAGCATCCCATCCCCTCAGGTCACATGTCTGTGGAGCAGCTCCCGGGTCAGAAGCAGATCCAGCACCTCCTGCTGTGTGGATCTGAAACCTGATCCCAGTGAAGCACCTCCTCTTCCCCCCGGCTGAATGGAAGCACAGAGACACAGACACACAGAGACCCAACACTCCAGCTCCTGTTGTCCAACGGCTACTCCGAGGTATTGTCTGCCCCAGTTGCCATGGCAACTGTCGGAGCACCTCAGGTAGGCAGGGCTTCCTGAGCCGAGCGAGGATGAGCTGAAGAGGAGCGGGGGGGCTGGAGCTGGTCTGGAGTCTGGGCGGGAGTCTGGGCGGAGACATGGGGGGGGGGGGGCTGCAGGTCCGGCTCCATGTCACTCAATTCAAAATCTAAACCTGACGTCTCAACAGTTCAGACTTTCCTTTGGTAAAAATGTTGACTCCGGCCTTTTCCATATGTTTCAAACTTTTTCAAACTAAAACTATCTCTGTCCACACGAGCGTCATATTATTTATTGATAATCAAAACAGATGCCAATTAATTTACTTGATAAATTAACAGATTAGTCTTTGCAGCTCTACATGCTAACGTTACCCGTTTCTAGGGCTGCTCGATTATGGAAAAAATCATAATCACGATTATTTTGGACAATAACAAAATCATGTTTATTCAAATGATTATTATGTGCCCTTATTCTGAAGTCTATGCTTTATTCTTGAAATGACTGCAACCGCTAAATACCGGCTGCGTGTCTTATTCCTCCGTGAAACCAGGATACCGGTGCCCGGTTATTCAAACCCTTAGTGATGGCAACCCGAACACTCTCCAAAAAAAACCACTTTGTAACTGAGAACTTTGAAATTTCCTCTCATTATTCCAAATAATCATTTCAACTCGATTATAGTACTTTGGAGATCGTTTGACCCCATAATCGAAATCCCGATTAAAATTCGATTAATCGAGCAGCCCTACCCGTGTCTCTGTCTGAGGTGTTATTTAGAACCTTCAGGGACCACATGTCTCAGCAGGAGGAGCAGGAGATCTTTGTGTGTGTGTGTGAGCAGTGGCTGTGGGAGGGGGGGGCGCTGGCAGCAGGTTCCAGCTGCAGTGGTGTGGTCAGTGGGAGCGGGGGGGCAGGGGAGCTGCAGACAGGCTGGGCGTGGACAGGAGGACAGACGTTCAGTGACGACGGTTCAAGTTCTCGTCCAAGTCTCATGTTCCTGGAGTTTACTGCTGAGTCCAGGTTTCTCCTCCGCTCAGCACTTCTTCATCCTTCTCTCCGAGGAGCTGCTTCCAGAACCAGAATTAAAGGGAAAAGCTGCAGTGAATGATTTTAAATCGTTGTTATTCCTGTTAATTCCAATTTGTTGTAGTTTATAGAAAAACATTTATATGACAAAAGTGTTTTTGTTTCACCAGGAAGCAGAATGTCTCTGTGAGGCTTTCAGCTCCTGATCAGAGTTTGTCCCAGAACCTTCTGTTGTCCTCAGATCTGATTTTAGAAAGAGGAACGTTCACGTCCAATGTGTTGGGTAAAGAAGACACGTATTTTTTTATTTTTTAGAAACAAGGCCTTTAAAGATTAGTCAATTGGCTGTAAATGAATAATTTTTACAGTCAGTCAATCGAGTAGTTTTCTAATCAAAGTCCTTGTTATACGTGGATTTAAAACAAATACCTGGATGTGTTTTCTGAAAGTGGTTTTGCATGGTGGCCTTGGGAGAACTAATTAAGTTTCCTGTATCCTGTAAATATCTCAATATATTTCAGCGTTGCTCTAAACCCACAGATTTGCTGTGTTATTTAATGACTCTGATTTCAGTGCCTCGGTGGCTCATTGACACATTCCGATAGCGTCAGATCTCTGAAGACTCTGACGTCAAGTGTTCATTCATTGTCCTGCAGCGTCAGGACTCGTCACCAGGGACAGGAAATAAACAGCAGGTCCCTCCGCTTCCTTCCTGTCCGCTGGAGGACTATTGTACCTGGGTCATGTCCTGAGTCTCCGGTCCTAATGTCCTAATAACTGAATGTCCAGAGACGGGCAGCGCCACATGCCTGGTCCTTCTAAATATAGCAGCTCTGCCTACATGTCACAGCAGTTTCTACCAGATCTGAATTCAGGCTCTGCTTCTTTTTCTTCTGTATTCACACAGGAGAGGAGCACATTAGATGGATGTGAGAAAGGAGAAAAGCAGCGTTCTTCTTTAAACTGTATTTCTGAATTTCTACAAGTGAACCTCTCAGACTTGGACCTTCTTTGCTTCCTTTCCTACAGACAAAACAATGTCTAGCCTATAATACGAAACACCTTAAGTATCTGAAAATTATCTTTTTAATTTAGGACAGATTGAAGTTTTTCTCTTTGACTTTACATCCTCCTGAGTTCAGCTTCAGGTCCAGTGAAAAGTTTCTTGTCTGTCCTCGTCCTTCGCTCGCTGTGTCTTCTTGTTGATGCTGCGTTTCTTTACCTTCACCTCGGGTCCTGACAGCGATGATTCAATTACTTCACGTCGGTCAATTAGTCTTAATGATGTGGCCTCTGTGGAATATTATATATTTAAATATCTACTATTTTTAGATGAATATCCTTGAAAATAATGCCCCATAGAATCTTTACAACAAATACAATATAGCTGCTGATCACGCCAAAATTAATTCATCATGTTGTAGTGTAGTTTTGCAACATTAAAAAAACTACAAGCTCTATTTAAAGGTCTGAATGAGGCTTTTAGACAAATGTTCCTAAGGAAGAACTTTGCTCTTAAGGACGCTTGGTGTACGAGGGAGACGCCATCATCTGGACAAGACTGGTGAAGGAAGTCATGAAGGCGCTGAAGTGGACTAATCTGTCATTAGCTGTGTTACGTCAAGGTCAGCATCGCGTCTTCAGGGATCAGAGCAGGTGACAGCAGATATATCTGTATAACTGTCCTGGATCACTGCTAACACACTACTTACAAAACTGAAACCGCTGACACATGTAGAAGACACAGAGGAAGAGAGTTTGTGGTGATAAGAGCTGACGACGGGTCAGGTGATGTAAACACCATCACATGACCTCTGCAGCAGAGTTAATACATCACTTCCTGTCTCTGTCTGCTCCAAATCTCACCTGAACCATGAGGAGGTCACGTCTGAAAACAACCTATAGATTTTTATATCTGAGGGTTCAAATATATCTACTTCATGATAAAGAAATCCCTAATCAAAACGTGTTGTCTTTCATGTCCCTCTCAGGTCATCTGGTGAGGATCGCTGCAGGTTTTAGGTGGAGGAGTGGCAGACAGCGCCACCCAGGTGTGCAGAGTGGGGCTGCATCCCGTCTCTCGACCCGACGACCAGCTTCCCGGAGAGCCGCTGCCCGATGGACTGCGAACTCTGAGAGCCGAGTGAGTCAGGACAGAAATCTAGCGAGGAGAGGAGCCGGGGGGCAGAACGCTCACCGGGGCAGGAAAGGGAGGGCACAGGTCGGGAGAGGACGAGAGGCTCCACGATGTCGTCCAACAGGACCCAGAACCCCCACGGACTGAAACAGATAGGCCTGGACCAGATATGGGACGACCTGCGGGCTGGAATCCAGCAGGTGTACACACGGCAAAGCATGGCCAAGTCGCGCTACATGGAACTCTACACGTATCCTGTGGGTGGCGCTGTGTGGCTGTGATTGTAGTTCTGAACGTTGTATAGAAGTATTCCTCATCCAGTGCTAAAATTATAAATTTACAAGTACCTCAACAAAAACATAATCTGCAAAGATTCTGATTCTAGGATGTTTTTATAATTAAAGTCAACATATATATAGATGGATGGATATGTAGCAGACAAACTGCAGAACATGGACACCAGCACTGACCCTTATCACCAACAGATCAAGAATCTCTGTCTTTCCAAAGCTTACTACACGTGTTACTCTCATCCTGAGATATTTGTTTTTCTCTTGGGTGTAGTCACATGGGCTCATTCGGACATTAGGCAGAGTTCTCACCAGGCGCTGGCAGGAGAAACTCCAGAGAAGGTCCACAGCAACTGACTCAAACATTTACATTCTCACATACAGATCATTTCAGGAGATTATCCAGAGTTCAGTGTATATCTGAAAGTATCTTGTGTATCAGAGTATGTCAGCTAAGGAATATGTTTTATATATCTCTGCATCATAATCTCACCAAAAGGCTTCATTTTTAAAGCAAGCTACAGTTCTTGTAGCCACAGGCTTGTTCCTTCATTGTTGTAGATGTGTGCTCAGGTAATGAGTTACAACATAAGAACATCCAGCAGAGAACACGCCCAATTCATACATGATGTGTAATTACTGATCAACTTAACTGATCTTCTGTCAAAGCAAATTTTATTTTAGAACCAAATGCAGGAAAACTTGTTTGTATTATGAATGAAAAAGGGAAGAAAGTTTTTAACGCCACAGACGACTATTAACTTAACTCCATAAACACAAGCAGGGTTCGGTCTGTAAAGTAGCCGTAAGATGATTCTTCGTTCTGGCATTTGACGACCTGATGTTTCCATCAGTAAAGTGTTTCATTATTTCTCTGAAGAACACGTTCTGTCAGGCAGAAAGAACAACACAAATTTACACTATGTACAGTTTGTGATATTCACCTTTTAGTGAACACCACAGGTCACTGATGACAACAAGGTTTGTTGTAGTTAAACAGCGACGTTCTGCACAAAGGAAAGACTGTTTTTACCCTTTATTTAAATGCTGAATTCGTTAATATAGTTTCAGTGTTAAGCCCCATTTTTACTGGTCAGAAAAAACACGAACATCTGGCTTTTGTCTGCAGTGGGAAATGGAGACAATCAGCAGTCGTTCCTGGGGCAATGATTTAGCAGTAAACACATTTTTATCGGCTCCGATCGGCAGTGATGCAACTTTACACCAGAGTAAACACAATCTTCTGTAGTAGCAAGAAGAGTGAAAAGCCTTTTTTTCCTTGGTTTACCCACAATAACCCTGCGTATCCCATTAATATTAATTTGGTGTAACTGAGCTTTTGGTGAGAACCCTCTAGGATGAAGTGTTTCATGGCTTGTATTGGATGTATTGGATGTTTCTGTGTTTCTGTGTTTGTTCCTTAAGCCTTCCCTCAGACATGTATATAACTATTGTACTAGTGTCCACCAGTCCAGCCAGGGCAGGGGCTCGGTGCCCCCGGCCAAGCCCTCCAAAAAGTCCACCACCCCCGGGGGGGCTCAGTTTGTAGGCCTAGAGCTTTACAAGCGCCTCAAGGAGTTCCTGAAGAACTATCTGACCAGCCTGCTCAAGGTGAGTCCACACACACACCTCCACGGTTTCAACCTTTTGACAACACCCCACATCACAAGTGCTTATTCCCCCTTTCCCTTCCTCCTCCTCTTGTCCCTTCAGGATGGTGAGGACTTAATGGACGAGTGTGTCCTGAAGTTTTACACCCAGCAGTGGGAGGATTACCGTTTCTCTAGTAAGGTCCTGAACGGGATCTGTGCCTACCTCAACCGCCACTGGGTCAGACGAGAGTGTGACGAGGGACGCAAGGGCATTTATGAGATCTACTCTGTAAGTCGTCTTTTCATGAAGAAGAGTTCTCTTCAAACCTCGTGGCCGAGGTTGTGTTGATGTACACGTGTGACTCTCCTTCCAGAGGAAAACCACCAGGCTCAGAAACAACATGGAGAATCCAGTGTTACCTCGTTGTGTTTAACAGCTGTTCAGTTCAATTCTGTATTTTACAATGAACTGTTAACACGCATAGGAGACAAGCTATTATTATAACTACTCCAGTTTACATCAGCACGTACGTGAGCGGTCATGTGATGTACATTTTGAGATGTGTTCGTATGGACGGAGACTCAAACTGATAGAAAGCCAAAAAGCTTGTGTGGACAGAGGTGGTTTTAGTTTGAAATGAATATGTGGTGGTATGGATGTATCAGAGGAGTGTAACGGACAAGCAGCCTAAAGTCCTGACCTTTTGTTTATCCTCTCCCCCCCCCCCCACCTCCTCCCAGCTGGCACTTGTGACCTGGAGGGAATGTTTATTCCGACCCCTCAACAAACAGGTGTGTGTAGTTTTCTTTTTATAGACGTGAAGTGTCAAAGAACAAAGTGGTGTAACACAATTAACAGTTACTCAGTATCGGATTGTGTTTGTCCACTTTAATCAAACCTTCTTGTGACGTCCTCTTTGTTCTGTCTTTTGCACAATGAGTTAACGTGAAGTTCTGTCCTCAGGTAACAAATGCTGTGCTGAAGCTGATAGAGAGAGAGAGGAATGGAGAGACCATTAACACCAGACTGATCAGCGGCGTGGTCCAGTCCTACGGTAGGTCCCTGTGTCCAGACACAACGCTACAAACATCTGTAACAGGCAGATGTGAAGTATCAGAACAACTCTGTTTCTATAGCTGATCAATTCTTATGGGTTTTAAATCTTAAGCCCAACTTTACTATTTAAAACTTAATTTATAAGAGATGTTCTCAGGCCTTAATAAACAACCAGGCTTAAAAATAACTGCAGTCACCTTTAACCTCATGTTTCACCCTGGTTGACAATTACAGCGATGACCCTTAAGATTTAGTTTGAAAACTATAAGTTGTGCATCTCTCTGGATGTGAGCGTCCACGTGACAGATATGATTTCCCATGTCTGCTAAACAGAGACACCAGCATCTGCTTCTCGTCCGTGTTTCACTACATTTGACTCTTTACACTGATGGGATTAATAAAGTGGATAATTCTGCGTGTCTAGTTAGTGACAAGTTGTTGTAGATGATTGAATGTTCCCCCCCCTCTCGTCCCCCAGTTGAGCTGGGCCTGAACGAAGAGGACGCCTTCGCCAAAGGTCCGACGCTGTCCGTCTACAAAGAGTACTTTGAATGTCAGTTCCTCACTGACACGGAACGCTTCTACACACGCGAGAGCACAGAGTTCCTACAGCAGAATCCTGTCACCGAGTACATGAAGAAGGTAGGCAGCCATCCCCATGAGGACGGAATCCACAGGCTCTGAGCAGGTGTTATGAATGAGATGCTGTTGAGACCTGTTCCTCTCCGACTGTGTCCTTGAAACTGAGTAAAAGCAAAGATCTTTTCACTGGAGAGGAGACGTGTGTGTAGAGACGGTGTTTGTGCTTTACACTGATTGTTTGTTTGTCAGGCGGAGGCTCGACTGCTGGAGGAGCAGAGGCGTGTGCAGGTTTACCTCCACGAGTCCACCCAGGACGAACTGGCCAGAAAGTGTGAGCAGGTCCTCATAGAGAAACACCTGGAGATCTTCCACACCGAGTTCCAGAACCTTCTGGACGCCGACAAGAATGAAGGTAAACCTGCGATAGAATCAATATATCTGTCAGTTTCCTTCTGCTATCGATTAGTTATAGAAATGACGGGATCATTCCAACGCTCTGTTTCTTTAGACCTGGGCCGGATGTACAACCTGGTGTCGCGGATCACAGACGGTCTGGGTGAACTGAAGAAACTTCTGGAGACGCACATCCACAACCAGGGCCTGGCCGCCATCGAGAAATGTGGAGAGGCCGCACTCAACGTACGCATCACTTTCCACCTCTGACACCATTTCTCACTCGTTAGCTTTAGTGCGATTAGAAGCTCGAGGTCAGAAGCTGCAGAGTGAACCCAGACAGTCAGGTGTAAGTTCACCGTTAGAGATCAGGAGAGAGCGTTACCTTCACTCTTGTGGTAACAGGTATGTACACAAATGTACATGAGACTTTTACGCAGGCACTTTAAAAGCTACTTTCAGGAGTTGTGACTAGGGTTGCAAAGGGGTGGAAAGTTTCCGGTAAATTTCCGGAAACTTTCTGGAAACTTTCCACGGGAATATTAAGCACGGGAATTTTGGGAATTTTGAAAAAAAAAAAAACTATGCAAATTAAACGCTGAGCAATAAAAACATCATTCAAAACTCTATTTTAAAGATGTATGGAACGTTGAGTTTCAACCCTCCACTGTGCATTCTTCCATCACATGCACAGATAACTCCCAGCATGCTTCACACTACAGCAGGGCTACTGAGGCCTGCTGTAGAGTGAAGGACTAGTCAGGTAAGTTTCCATGATATTACTGGGAAAATATATGAGCATGCTGATTGAGGATTGTTCATCTGTTCATCTAGACTATTTCCATTCATTTATCCATCAATTGTAAAATATGTTCACAGACGATTCCAATAGTTTGGCTAACTATTTATATCTGGCATTGCATTAGTGTTTTTTTACAAACTTTGTTCTCATCTTATTCTACAGAACAATGCCACGTGCACTCTCTCATGTGTGGAGACATTTCACCCCATCCAATGTAGAAGGAAAGGCTGTGTACATTTGCAAATACTGTGCAAAGACCTATGTTAAGAATGACACAACGATGCAGAAGCATATAGTCAAGTGCCCAAAGTTTCCTCAGGGCTCAAACCAGCCTATGACACAACAAAATGTTTATATTTATGTCTGTATATGACAAGGTAAATACAGTTAGTATAAATTACCCACAACATTTCCAGTTTATTCCCATTAATTCCCGTATATTCCCGTTAATTCCCGTATATTCCCGTTAATTCCCGTTAATTCCCATGGAAAGTTTCCAACTTTGAAAATTCCCGGAATTTTGCAACCCTAGTTGTCACATTATGCCCTGGTCAGATGATGTTTCGAAATGTCCGTATTCACCAGTGTGTTCCAGCTGAAGGTTGATCTCTGTCCTTTCTCACTTTCTCAAGGAAGATTATCATACAGATATCTTAAGGTCATATCAGTAGGAAACTTTCTGAAGATGTCAGGATAGAGTTGTAAAAAATACTTTTGATCAGTCATAGTGTCAGTAAACAAGGAGTACAGACGGGTGAGAGGAGGAGAGATGTTAAACTAAGGTTACCGGTTCTAACTGAGTAAAGATGCATTCACTTCTCAGAAACAAGTTGTGATTGAGCCAAAGATGTGTGTGTGTAACTTCCAGGACCCCAAAGTGTACGTGCAGACCACCCTGGACGTCCATAAGAAGTACAACGCCTTGGTCATGTCTGCCTTCAATAACGACGCCGGCTTCGTGGCGGCACTCGATAAGGTCAGTGACCCTCCGAGGATCCACCGGGGCAGGAAGCTGAGAGAGACCCTGGAGACACTGGACTGATCAGCTGTTGGTTTTTATGTTTGCAGGCGTGTGGACGATTCATCAACAACAACGCTGTCACCAAAATGGCTCAGTCGTCCAGCAAGTCCCCCGAGCTGCTGGCCCGATACTGCGACTCTTTGCTGAAGAAGAGGTCGGTCACATGATCCTGCAGCCAATCACATGAAGACGGGATTTCTCTGATGAACATCTTGCATTTATTGTTTTATTCTGTTCTCTTTTTCCTCTTCAGCTCCAAAAACCCTGAGGAAGCAGAACTGGAGGACACACTCAACCAAGTGGTGAGTGGCACAATGTCCTTCCTCAAGTTTACTCTGATGCTGGGACAAGTCAGTGACTGAGTTATACTGCCGCCTGTTAGCATCATGCTAACGTACGTTTCTCTGTTTCCTCCTCCAGATGGTTGTGTTCAAGTACATCGAGGACAAAGACGTTTTCCAGAAGTTCTACGCGAAGATGCTGGCCAAGCGTCTGGTCCATCAGAACAGCGCCAGTGACGACGCAGAGGCCAGCATGATCTCCAAACTCAAGGTCGGGTTCAAACCAACGACTCGTGTTTCTGAATCTCTGTAGATCAAACGCTCACACTGGATCTGGTTTTGTTTTCTCCCTGCAGCAAGCGTGTGGGTTCGAGTACACGTCCAAGCTGCAGCGGATGTTCCAGGACATCGGCGTCAGCAAAGACCTGAACGAGCAGTTCAAGAAACACCTGACCAACTCCGAGCCTCTGGACTGTGAGTGAACTCTGAGATTCCACCGCTCTGATCAGTTCCTCATTTCAAATGCATTCTCTGAATTTGTACAATTTATGATTTTTCATTTAATGGAAAAAAACTGGTGTTCTCTTTCTATTTAAGAATATATTGAAGGTTTTAAGTTAAAACATCAACACTTGTGTGTGTTACAGTGGACTTCAGTATCCAGGTTCTGAGCTCTGGCTCTTGGCCTTTCCAGCAGTCCTGTACCTTTGCTCTGCCCTCTGAGGTAAGACTCCCACAGAAAGAAACCTCTGAATCTGTTTTAGATCGTTTTGTATAGAGAAGCTTCTAAGACTCCGGTGGTTGAGGGTTTCTGAAGAGCTCACAGAAATGCGATTGTTTACAAAAACTTTAATTTCTCATAGAAACTTCTGCTATGCACTGAAAACGTTATGTCACTATTTGGGGAACTTAGCAATTTGCGGCTCGACAATTTCTGAAACTAAAGACGTTATTCTCACTCCGACTGTTCAGATGGATTTTCCTGATTCACACTTGAGTCACTGGGATTCAACGACATTTCCATTTGCTACTGGATATAGTAGCAAATGGTTATTTTGACATATTCCATGTTAACATTAATGAGCGCTTTACCTGCAGCGGCCGTTATGTGGATTTGCTGCATCTGCTCGTGAAGCATTCTGCAGTTTCTGTCCCGACCCCTCGTTTTTAGTGCGTCCTAAACACAGTAGGGGGGTTTGAGGGACAGGTGGACACTCCCCCGGCATCACGTAGACAGATGAGACGACTACTCCTTCACAGCCAGGAGCAAAAGGAAGGGTTGGGCCAGTGGTCGAGCTGAGACCTGAACTGGGACGGGACAGGAACACTTAGTTTACTGAACAACACGGAACCCCCGGGACTTTTCTCCCACTTTTCAATCTGTCTTTCTGCCGGAGAGACGTCTCTCCAGTCTTTCTAATGACGTGTCTCTGTGCTTGCAGCTGGAGCGAAGCTACCAGCGCTTCACGGCGTTCTACGCCAGCAGACACAGCGGCAGGAAGTTGACTTGGCTCTATCACCTGTCCAAAGGAGAGCTGGTCACCAACTGCTTCAAGAACAGGTACCGGCCTCGTTTCATCGATTTTCATTGACTGCAAATAAAGACTGCTCCAGAAAACCAAAATGTCTCAATTGCCCCCTGGTGGCTGGCTACAGTATAGGTCTTACACCCTACCTCCTCCATGTGAGCAGGTGGAACAAGAACCAGATAAATAAATCCAAGTAGACGTTAAATAAATGTTTGTGAAAGATGGTTTCTGTGATAGCAGGTAGATCTTATCACGATGAAACAGAGTCAGGAAGCACGTTTGCTCTGGTGACAACACTTCAGAATCAGAAGGTATTTATCGAACACTTGTTGTGTTGTTGACAGGTACACGCTGCAGGCCTCCACCTTCCAGATGGCCATCCTGCTGCAGTACAACACGGAGGACAGCTACACCGTCCAGCAGCTCACCGACAGCACACAGATCAAAACCGTGAGCCTTTCATTCCCCTGAGGATCTGGAGATGAGGACACGTGTTCATTCCTCTAACAAAACATCTGTGTCTTTGATTTTCAGGATATTCTGGTTCAAGTGCTGCAGATTCTGTTGAAATCAAAGCTGCTGGTGAGATTTTTTTATGATTTTTAAATATAAATTCACAGGTAAAACTGAACTGAACGCAGGCTGTGAGCGAGAAATCAGGACAATAAGAACAAAACGTTATAAAACGGGTCGGACTCTGTTCCAGAAATAAAGAAACTCCTGTCCTGACGTGTAGTTTTCATTTTGAACAATGGAGGGCGCCAGAGAAGAGGTTTAGTTTCACTTTGGACTGAAGGAGTACTGTCATAATCTCTCCAATCAGTTTTAATGTGTTTATTAAATGAATGTCTCTCATGTCTGTCTCAGGTGATGGAGGACGAGAACGCCAATGTGGACGAGGTGGAGTTCAAACCCGACACCGTCATCAAACTGTTCCTCGGATACAAGAAGTAAGAAGCTCCTTCGAGTCCCAGTTGGATTCAAGAAGCTCGTTGTGTTTGTTTACCAGCAGAGTTTGAACTTGTGTGTTTGTTCGTCTGCAGTAAGAAGCTGAGGGTGAACATCAACGTCCCGATGAAGACGGAGCAGAAACAGGAGCAGGAGACGACTCACAAGAACATCGAGGAGGATCGGAAGCTCCTCATCCAGGTGAGGGTTCCCTCCTCCACTCACTGAACATCGCCACGGCAACAAGAGAACATTGATCCTCAAGAACCAATGAATTAACACTGATGTGTGTCCTCAGGCTGCGATAGTGAGAATCATGAAGATGAGGAAAGTCCTCAAGCACCAGCAGCTCCTGGCTGAAGTTCTGAACCAGCTGTCGTCCCGGTTCAAACCCAGAGTCCCCGTCATCAAGGTAACACAACACACAACACACAACACACAACACACAACACACACACACACACTTTGTCTGCAGCTGTTTTCAGACATGTTCTCTATGTGAGAACAAATGTCTCTGGACATTTTCTGGAACTTTTCCTGCAGCCTCCTAATAAAGTTTCTGAGTGAGTCCATGTGAGAATAGAGCAGGTGAATGTGTGGAAGCTTCCCAGAGAGCGAGTGGACGTGTGGACGAGGTTTCTAACACGTGACGTGAAACCTGAAGAACACAAAGATCTCAGGATGAAGAAGAGGAGCCGGACACGTAGAAGACGAAGACGTCCACTTGGAAACACGAGGAGATTCCAGATCTTCTGGTGATGAGGCCGACGCCGTGTGGAGGAGCTGGAAACAACAACACTGATCTGTCCACAGCAGAGTTTATACGTCATGTCCCGCCTCCTGCTGCTCTACAGGCTCCGCCTCCTGCTGCTCTACAGGCTCCTCCCCTCTACTGGATGTTCCTCACATGTTCCAGTATTAACGAGTCGGACCCGACCACCTGCTGCTGCTTCACAAACACTAACATGTCTGAAAACAGCTTTAGATAAACATCGGGTTTTATTTGACAGATTTCCTTCTCTTCTGACTTCAGTCTGTTCTCATCACTTCCGTGTCCTGGTTTCAGGAACTCATGTGTTTTATTACTCTTCTGCGTCCGAGCTCCAGATGAACAAGTGAACATTTGGATTAACGTGCAGCTGAAACGTGTTCGTGATTTTCATTTGCTTTGTCTCCCTCTTGTGGACAGAAATGCATCGACATCCTGATAGAGAAGGAGTACCTGGAGCGAGTGGACGGAGAGAAGGACACGTACAGCTACTTGGCCTGAGCGCCGCCCGCCTGCCCTCCTTCCCCCCCCGCCCGCCGGCTCTCCTCCAGTTTTATTTTTATTTGTTATCTTCTTTTGTTTTTTTATGTCTGAGTAATAAAGTGTGGATCCCTCTGAGCGGCGGACATGTTGTGAGTGTGTCGCCGACCACGTGATCGCCCGATTGACAACCATCACCGTGAGGGGCGGGTCAGGAGGGCGTGAACTTTCTGCTCTGCCTTCGAGAAACAAGCGCCCCCTCCTGTCGAGACCTGGAACCCGTCTACACGCTCGCCGGTCCCGCCCGTAGGACTCGATCACACTTCCTTGTTGTCATATTGTAAATAACCACAGACTCTAAGAGGAAAACAAACCCTATCCCCTTATTTACATAGCGCAAACGTAATGAATTAGCCTACAGCCAATCAGAGGAGAGCCGCATCCAAAGGTTTCTGCATGCTACTGCCTACCTGCACCACGGTGACCACGAAAAATTTAAAAAGTAAAAATAAAAGTCGAGTCACTGGGCAGCCGACGCAGTTCACAGCACGACGCCGCCGGTCATGAATTCTTGGCGGAGGAGGCGGCGAGGTCCGAGTCGCCATGACGCTTCTTCACCTGTCGGAGTCGGGGTCATGCAGGAGGCTGTTTCATTACTGAACGGTGGACATTTGTATAGTGTGGTTCATTTTCTAAATGTGTGATAAATAAAAACAAGGAAAGATTTCTCTATACGCTCGACTCCACGACTTTTCCCTCTGAACTGATGTTTGTGTTTCCTTTGGAACATTCGACTCTGGAATTTATCATAACTCAACATGAGGGATTCTGTCTGAGCACTTTGTTAATAAATGTGTAAATGAACATTGTTTGGAATCGATCGACTGGACTAAAGAACCAGAACTTCAGATTAGACACAATCAGTAATTCACACAATGCAAATAAAAAAAAAAAACAGAAACTCGGCCATTTATAATATTTTTATCTGCATCAACTTCCAACAACAAGAATAATCCCTGTAAACATTACAAAAATCAGCACCTGTGTTCTCGGAGGAAAAAAGTGGTCCTGGTCTGACGAGAGGAGAAAGAGAAGCTGAAGATTTCAGAAAGTCACGACACGTCTTCAGCTCAACGATTAAAAAGAAAAAACACGTTGAGCTTCTGATTTAAACACTTAATGAAAACTGTCGATTGTCAGAATGTTGATGTTCCTGAACATCTGTCTGAGAAACTCAACGGTTCAGGAAACGTCACAAAGACTAAAAGAATCTCTTCCCGACCTGGAGTCATATTTCAGGATGAAGCACCGAGTTTCATCTGCCGATCGACAGCTGGAGGTAAAGAGAAGAGCGGCTGGTTTGGCCTCAAGTGGACGTCAGGAGAAAGCACCAGAGGGAGTGTCGGTCTGCACGTCAGTAACATAATTATTTAACAAGAGAAGAGCTCTGAAAACCAAGAAGATTAAATTCTACTGACTGGACGTCACCAGGAGGAGACACCTCTGAAAACCTCTTCATGCACTAAGTGAAAACCAGGATCTACAAACATGGAGAGGTGACTCAGCAGAAAGAGACGAGCTTCCAAACACGACCTCGGCTGCAGCTTCACGTTCTCACAAGTTCCTCAAGTCTGAATTTCCTCTTTGGAAAACTATCTCCAGTTTCCAAAACTTTAATTTCAAGATTTTTAAGTTTTATATCCATTTTTAATTGAAGCTCTTCAGGTTCGTTAAACACGACATTTGAAAGCATCACACGATTAAACAGAAAAGAACCCATTGACATGATAAATAGTTTGAAGCTCACAAATATCGACGTGTTCACTTTTAAAACTGAGGAACGACCTGAATCCAGAACCAAGCAGATCAAAAACTGCTCCTGAGTTTCATCGAGTCAAAGTGACTTTGAACAAGAAGCTGAAGCAACGTGAAGACGAGGCAGAAACCAGGAGGAGGAAGAGGAGTCGAGCACAGTGGAGCCGCTGAGGAAAACACGAGACGACAGCGGAGACAGGAAGTGAAACCTTCCGGAGCAGGAAACACAGCGTCAGACGTTTGTCGGGTTTCCTGTTTGTTGACGTTAGCACCTGAAGCAGCAGCCGGGCTCCACAGATCAGCGGCTGCTGCTTCGTTCACTGAAGAAGAAGAACGAGCTTCACACAGAGCGGAGGTGAAGTGAAACCAGTTTCACAGTCGAGGGTTTGTCGTCTCCGATGTTTGTTTAAAACGAACCGTTCAGTTCGGAGGTGATGTCACTTTCAGCTGAGGAGATTCGTGAATACAAAAAAACAGAAAAGGAAGATTTGGTCTGACAGCAGAAAAAAAAAAAAAGGTGGATATGAAAAGGTATAAAAACAATATTCCCAGATTTCCTGAAGCTCTCCAGCGTAGTTGACGAGTGGTCTGGGTTTCCTGAAGTGAGCGTGTGTGTGTGTTTGTGTGTGTTTGTGTGTAAGGCGTCGTGTCGCTGATCCTCAGGAGGGAGACGTCGGGCTCAGGCGATCTCCAGCTCCCGCTCGATCCCCACGTACTTCAGAGCGTCCGCCTGACTGTACCTGGGGTCAGAGGTCAGAGGTCAGAGGTCAGAGGTCAGATACACAACTTTCAAACAGAAGACTTCAGGTCCGAGTCGTGGAACTGACCTGTAGTCGAAGAAGAGCTCCTCTCCGGTCTGGATGGCTCGCTTGGCGAAGATCCCGATCCTGTGATCTCCGTTCACCATCATCACTGCAGGGAGCAGACACACACGTTCACAGACGCACAAACGCACACAAACACAAGCTGCTCTGTTCAGCTACACACTTCACACGCTCTCACCTTTTGCATAGCAGTTGGGATTCACAGAGTGGTTGGCGAAGCGGATCTTGTTTCCTTTTCTCGTGGCGTCAACAACAAAGTCTGAAGAGAAAAGGAAACAAACGTTCATGACCTTTAGTAATTAACTCACTTTGTGTTTTCTTCAAATGCTCCGACACACAATGCCAGCCGTGTGTGTGTGTGTGTGTGTTACCGTTGTTGAGGTTGAAGAGGAAGCTGCACATGTACTTGTCGTAGACCTTCCCTCTGCGGTCGGCTTCGTCCTGAGAGATGATCTGTAAACACAAAGGTTGTCGTTACAAAAGCAGATTCGTTCTTTTTCTGGATGTAATAATTTCCACGAAGGTCGTTGTGTATCCAGCAGCGTTAACACGTGAACCTGTGGGTCGGAGGCGGAGCTTCAGTGAGAACGCTCCGGTGCTGCTCGGTGACTCACCTCTCCACAGTACTCTGAGATGAACTCGTTCTTCTGGACCGACTCTTTGATGAAGATTCCCCAACCGGCCACGTCTGAGGGGGCGAGCAGCAGGTGCTGGGAGACCGGGGGGAGGGAGGGGGGAGGAGTTAAAGAAACCGTCTGAAGTACAGTTGTGTGTTTGTGTTGATACCAGACTTCAGTGTCTCACCTTCTTGGCTCCTCTCTGGATGGAGCAGTTCTTGCAGGACACGTTCTTGCTGTCCCAGTGGTCGGCGGCGCCGCAGGTCAGGCAGAGGTCGGGGTCGCACTCCCTCACCGCCAGGTAGCACGGGCACTGCTTGGTGTTGCACTGGGCTTTGCACCGGCAACCCGGGAACCGGTTCTGACCTGCGTCCGTCAAGTCACACAGTTAAATGTTTAATACAGGGTTCCTACAGGTTTTAACAAGATACATTTAAGACTTTTTAAGACCTTTTTAAGACCTCTTTGAATAGAAGTTAAGACCCATTTCACGATCATACTGGCAAAAAGTATGAAGGAAAATCACTATGAAAGAAGAAATAAGTCACAGAATTACTTACAAAGTAAATTTATACCCGTTCAACATAAGAACAATAACAATACACAAGTCAAACATGCTTTAAACACGCTTTAAACATGCTGAAATAAATTGAAATAAAAGGATGTTCCATAAAACATGTCCAGAGAAGGAAATTAAACATCCCATCTTACACTACAAAACCTCTAACTTCTCAGCTCTGGCCGAATCAAATTTAAGACTTTTTAAGACCTTTTTAAGACCTTTTTAAGACCTTTTAAGACCACTTTGAATAGAAGTTAAGACCCATTTCACAGAGAAATTAAACATCCCATCGAACACTACAAAACCTGTAACTTCTCAGCTCTGGCCGAATCAAATTTAAGACTTTTTAAGGCCTAAAATTTCGATTATTATATTTAAGACCTTTTAAGAGACTTTTTAAGACCTCTTTGAATAGAAGTTAAGACCTATTTCATGACAATACTGGCAAAAAGTATGAAGGAAAATCACTATGAAAGAAGAAATAAGTCACAGAATTACTTACAAAGTAAATTTATACCCATTCAACATAAGAACAATAACAATACACAAGTCAAACAAGCTTTAAACATGCTGAAATTAATTGAAATAAAAGGATGTTCCATAAAACATGTCCAGAGAAGGAAATTAAACATCCCATCGAACACTACAAGACCTCGAACTTCTCAGCTCTGGCCGAATCAAATTTAAGACTTTTTAAGGCTTTTTAAGACCTAAAATTTTGATTATTAAATTTAAGACCTTTTAAGAGACCTTTTAAGACCACTTTGAATAGAAGTTAAGACCTATTTCATGACCATACTGGCAAAAAGTATGAAGGAAAATCACTATGAAAGAAGAAATAAGTCACAGAATTACTTACAAAGTAAATTTATACCCGTTCAACATAAGAACAATAACAATACACAAGTCAAACAAGCTTTAAACATGCTGAAATTAATTGAAATAAAAGGATGTTCCATAAAACATGTCCAGAGAAGGAAATTAAACATCCCATCGAACACTACAAGACCTCGAACTTCTCAGCTCTGGCCAAATCAAATTTAAGACTTTTTAAGGCCTAAAATTTTGATTATTATATTTAAGACCTTTTAAGGCCTAAAATTTCGATTATTATATTTAAGACCTTTTAAGACTTTTTAAGGCCTAAAATTTCGATTATTATATTTAAGACCTTTTAAGACTTTTTAAGGCCTAAAATTTCGATTATTATTTTTAAGACCTTTTAAGACTTTTTAAGGCCTAAAATTTCGATTATTATATTTAAGACCTTTTAAGACTTTTTAAGGCCTAAAATTTCGATTATTATTTTTAAGACCCTTTAAGACTTTTTAAGGCCTAAAATTTTGATTATTATATTTAAGACCTTTTAAGACCCCGCGGGAACCCTGTTAATATATATTCACCACTCACTGGACAGAAGCTTTCCCGAGCCCATGTGTGTGTGTGTGAGTGTGTCTGTGTGTGTGTGTGTGTGTGTGTGTGTGTGTGTGTGTGTGTGGGGGGGGGTCTTACACTCGGAGCTGCACTGGCAGAACTTCTCACAGAAGTTCTGCGCGGTGACGCAGGGACAGGACGAGTCGCAGGGCTGCCGGGGGTGGTCACACGGCTGGTAGTTGTACACGTGATTGGACGAGCCGTCTGAAACAGGAAGGAAGTGACACGGGTCAAACAGGAAGTTCTCAGCTCAATCATAATCATAACCAGGTCAACAACGCCCGTGACCTCTGACCTTTCTTCAGCTGGATCTTCCTGCAGTGAGTGGCCCACAGTCGGTGTTTCCTCTTCTTCTTCCTCGGGGGCGTGTCCTCGTCCTCGGCCGGCGCCCGAGCGATGATGCTCGACTCCTTGACCCTGAACTCGTAAACCTGCGGGAGAGAGGGAGTGAGGTCGAGTTCCTCAGCTGGTTAACGAGCGGTTCCACCGGCCCGGCGCTCACCTGTCTGCAGGTCTTGGTGCCGACGAGCCGGGCGATGGCGCAGTAGTTGTCGTAGTACGTCCCGATCAGAACCCTGAAGAGAGAAGCTTCGGCGCCGCTCCACTCCACTGACTCCGCCTCCTCCGTCAGCTTCATCTTCACCGGAGTCTGGCAGCGCGAGTTCCCCTCTGCACACACAGGACGAGTTACCAAACAGAACTTTACCGGCGGCTCGTGGTTTGGATCCTCGGTCCGACCACGAGACGGAGACGCTACCTGAGCTGCTGGTGTTCTCGTCCTTCTTGTCCTCATCGTCCTTGTCCTCCCGCTCGTCCTCTTTGCTTCCCTCCTGGTCGCTGTCGGTGTCTTTGGGTTCCGAGGACACGGTGGGCGTGGTCGGCCGGCTGTTGGGTCGCCCGCGGCGCCGGCCCACCACCACGCGCTTGGTGGGAGTTTTGACTCGCTCTGCGACCACGCCCTCCGGGTACTCCCTCACCATCCCGTCCTGTGATCACAGAACAAGGTCGGTCCAGCGGCCACAAGCAAACCGGTTCGATCCGGATCAGGAAGCAGACGACTCACCTGCAGCAGGAACATGGAGCAGTCGCTGCCGCACGGTTTGCTCTCCACCAGGTTCTCCAGGTTCTTGCGTTTATACGTGTTTGGAGTCGCGTGGAAAGCTGAAGGAGGAGATATGAAACGCTGGGACGTTAGCAGAGATGGTTTCACGTTCAGGAGTCAAGATAGAAATCCAACATATTGACTTCAGAACAACCAGTGCACTAACGGTGGAGGAAGCAGTCGTATTTGAAGCAGCGGCGGCAGAACAGCGTGTGGAACGAGTGAAGACTCTGCTCGCGCTGCACCGAGCGAGCGTTCGGCCCATCGATGTTCGGCGTGCACTCAGGAGGGAGGGCGCCGGGCAGCTGCTGCTCCGTCAGCTCCTTGTACCTGAGAGAGAGAAACCAGAGGTGAGAGTCTGTCCTGAGCTGGGACACGTCCTCCTGGGGACCAGTCCTCCTGGGACACGTCCTCCTGGGGACACGTCCTCCTGAGACACATGCACACTAGGGACGGGATCAGCAGGGACCTCCCGATACGATTCTATCACGATACTTAGGTGGCGATACGATATGTATTGAGATTCGATATTAAGATTTCCTGGGATTTCTTTTGATTATTATTTTTTAAATACTGGACCATGGAAAAAAGTTGAATCATACCTTCAAATACAACACAGTCAAATTCACTTAGAACTTTACAAGTTTTATTTCAAATATTAACATTAACTTAATGACTGCCGGGCAGCCAATAGAGAAAATAAATAAAAATGTTCCCTATTATTGTATAGCCCCTGTCAACTGCACACAAACTGACAGATTAAGACATGTAAGCCACTTAGGCTACTTTTAAACAATAAATAAAAGGTAAATTAAATAGAATGAATAAAAGTTTACTTAAAATATAAACTTTGAAATAAACAAAAAGTAGGCTATTGTTGTTTGCATGTAGGCGATGCAAAGCTAGTGCTTGGGTGTGTTTAGATTCTTGTGCAAAAACAAGAGATGGTCAACATGCTCTGGGGTGATGTTGCTCCCCCCCCATATATCCCCCCGGTATAAACCAATAAATATGTTTTTAAAAAATAAAATAAATAAAATAAATAAAATAAATAAAATAAATAAAATAAATAAAATAAAATAAATAAAATAAATAAAATAAATAAAATAAATAGAATAAATAAAATAAATAAAATAAAAAAAAATCGATTTGGGAGGCAGCATATCGATTTTAAATTGTCATTCACAAGAATCGCGATTTGTAACAGAATCGATTTCCCCCCCGTCCCTACTGCACACACACTCACTTCTCCTTCAGCTCCTCGGTGGAGCCCTTGTCGGGGAACATGGAGGAGATGGCTTCAAAAATCTTGTCTGATGGAAACTTCTTGGAGCTGTCGCTGCTGGTTCGGCCTGGAACGACACACACACATTCCATCAGGGTTCACACACACACACACACACTCCTGTCTGATGAACATTGTCTCAGCGACCTACTCTCACTGTTCAGGAGCCCTTCCTTGCTCCGGGGGTCTTCCGGGGGGGGCTCCTTGCTGTCACACAGCTCCATCTTCTCCACCTTGAAGTCCGGCTCCTCCTCCTCGTCGTCCTCCTCGTTGTCACTGTACTGGGACAGAGCTCCGACCAGCTCCACGAAGATCTCGTCGTTGATGAAGCCGCATTCTGCAGCACAGAAGAAACGGGTCAGAGGTCTTCAGCCTCAACCGAGTTTCATCTTCTCACCGGAAATGTAGTCTCAAGATAACCACGGCGCTGTTTCCAGTCTCAATATCCACTAACGTATTAATATAATAAGATGGAATCATCACATCAGCGTTCGCCCCCCCGACCCTCACCTCTGTCTCCGTGGACTTTGCCGTCATAGTTCTTGATGAGCTCCTCTATGAAGGTCCCGTCCTGGTCCAGGATCTCGTCTCCCATGTACGGGATGTTGTGCAGAACCGTCTCGTCCTCCACCTGGTGAGGAACACGGGAAACCATCATCGCACAACGATTGCTGCACAACAAACACACACATCCTACATGACGGTCTCCAGTTCCTACACACCATGAAGTTCTGCTGCAGCGGGGACCAGGAGTACATGACCGGCACGGAGGCCACGGCGTTGAGGGTCTTCAGGGGGATGACCTGCCGAGGGAACTCCGAGAAGCCGCTGTCCACCGTGCACTTCACAGGACGACAAAACAAACAGACGTTAACACAACCTTCACCGAGACGCTTCCTACACATGGGTTATAATTAGGGTTGCAAATTTCCGGGAATTTTCAAAGTTGGAAACTTTCCATGGGAATTAACGTGAATTAACAGGAATTAACGGGAATAAACTGGAAATGTTGTGGGTAATTTATACTAACTGTATTTACCTTGTCATATACAGACATAAATATAAACATTTTGTTTTGTCATAGGCTGATTTGAGCCCTGAGGAAACTTTGGGCACTTGACTATATGCTTCTGCATCGTTGTGTCATTCTTAACATAGGTCTTTGCACAGTATTTGCAAATGTACACAGCCTTTCCTTCTACATTGGATGGGGTGAAATGTCTCCACACATGAGAGAGTGCACGTGGCATTGTTCTGTAGAATAAGATGAGAAGAAAGTTTGTAAAAAAACACTAATGCAATGCCAGAGATATAAATAGTTAGCCAAACAATTGGAATCGTCTGTAAAAATATTTTACAATTGATGGATAAATGAATGGAAATAGTCTAGATGAACAGATGAACAATCCTCAATCAGCATGCTAATATATTTTCCCAGTAATATCATGGAAACTTACCTGACTAGTCCTTCACTCTACAGCAGGCCTCAGTAGCCCTGCTGTAGAGTGAAGGATGCTGGGAGTTATCTGTGCATGTGATGGAAGAATGCACAGTGGAGGGTTGAAACTCAACGTTCCATACATCTTTAAAATAGAGTTTTGAATGATGTTTTTATTGCTCAGCGTTTAATTTGCATAGTTGTTGTTTTTTTCAAAATTCCCAAATTTCCCGTGCTTAATATTCCCGTGGAAAGTTTCCGGAAAGTTACCGGAAACTTTCCACCCCTTTGCAACCCTAGTTATAATGAACCGTTAATCTGCCGACCTCTCGGGTTCCTCGCAGAGAGCTGACGGACGTCATGATGTGAACCGGCTGGATCCTCCGGGTCCTCCACTCCTGGTTCAGGAGGTCGGTTCGCTTCACGATCTTCTGACGGTTGGAGCTGAACATGGACTGGAGGAGAGAAGAGGTTTAGATTCACTGGAGCTTCACCTGGAGGGTGGAACAATACAAATACACTCAGAACTAAGTAAAGGACAAAAAGATGGATGGATGGATGGATGGATGGATGGATGGATGGATGGATGGATGGATGGATGGATGGATGGATGGATGGATGGATGGATGGATGGATGGATGGATGGATGGATGGATGGATGGATGGATGGATGGATGGATGGATGGATGGATGGATGGATGGATGGATGGATGGATGGATGGATGGATGGATGGATGGATGGATGGATGGATGGATGGATGGATGGATGGATGGATGGATGGATGGATGGATGGATGGATGGATGGATGGATGGATGGATGGATGGATGGATGGATGGATGGATGGATGGATGGATGGATGGATGGATGGATGGATGGATGGATGGATGGATGGATGGATGGATGGATGGATGGATGGATGGATGGATGGATGGATGGATGGATGGATGGATGGATAGATAGATAGATAGATAGATAGATAGATAGATAGATAGATAGATAGATAGATAGATAGATAGATAGATAGATAGATAGATAGATAGATAGATAGATAGATAGATAGATAGATAGATAGATAGATAGATAGATAACTTTATTCATCCCCGAAGGGAAAATAAGTCCTCATAGCAGACGGTATATTTGAATACAATAAAATACAATACAATAAAATAAAATAAAAAATATTGAGGTAGAAAGAATAAAAACAGAAACACAAGATAAATAGGTAGATAAGGTGCAGTGGCAAGATGATGGTAATAGTACTGATGATATGATGGTAATGTTATTGTTAGACAGTATATAAAAATAGTACAGTATATATAGTATAGAATATAACATAATATATATTTATATATGATAGTAATTATACCAATATAATAGCAGTATATAGTAATAATGGCAGCAACAGTATATATTATAATAATAGTAATAATAATAATAATAATAATTAACTATTAATAATAATAATAGCTCATCGCCTCTTCTCCATCTTTTCATACACGACCAACACCAGTCAACTCACTGGATTTTAATCTGTCGTTTTTTCCCGTTACGTATTTCCACGGTGTAATATTTCAAACAGCTGCAAGAAGTCGCAGCAGTTTGGACACAAATCTCTTTTCTGTGATTAGTATAATTTTACTGTTTCTATCGTTCTATACTTTTTTCTTTTTTTCCTCTGGGAGCTTTTTAATGTTTATGCAATCCTAATTTTGAACAATGGCAACAATGACCACTTGAAAAGGATGCATGCCGACTTTTCCTTTTACCCTTTGATTTCCACCAGAAAAGTAGTTTCTGTATGAAAACTAAATATGATTTGTTTAGTTTAATGTTGCATAAGTGTTTTTTAAAAATATATATTCTTTATTTTTTGACAGTTGTCAATTGACAAGGGCAATTTTCTTTCTTCTGCTGTCAACCTTTTTCAAAATTGGGTCGTTCTATACTTTTAAAAGCCAATGATGTGTTTGTTCTCTGCACCGGAAACTCAAACCTCCTTCCCTACTATCTGCAGTGTGTTGTGAGTTTGTTTGTGTGTGTGTGTTTGTTTCTTTGTGTGTGTGTCAGTGTGTGTGTACGCACCTTGACCTCGTCGGCCCTCCTGAAGCGTTTGAGCTGCCTCAGCCTCATGTACTCAGACTTCACTCTCCTCTTCCAGCAGGCCGGACCTTTCTCCGAGCGCTTCCCTGTGAGCACCATGATCAGACTGAGGACAGAAGACACAAGGACGTGAACATCTCCATTCACTGGAACACTGAGTCTCATCATACAAAGAGGAATGTGGATTTAACATCTCAGAGCTTCAGAGCCGGGGGAATCTAGTTCTACAAAGCGATGGAACATTGACCCTGGTCCACTAGAAGCTGGTGGAGTCTCCTGAGCACTTTGGTGAATCTGCTGTTAACCAGAGGAAGTGGAGCTGGAAATCTACACGTAAACAAACAGTCGTAGAGATGCAGAGATACAAAGATCCATCTGGTAGCTGGCTGCTCCGACTCAAAGCTTCAACTTCATGAGACGTGACCGACGGCTGCTGGTGATCTGTCTGTCCCTATGAGACGTGTGGAGGACACATTCTGACAGGTGTTTATCTTCCAACCACCGACAGAAGAGATCTTCAGCAGCAGAATCTTAACTTCCACTTCAACAACTGGACATTTTAGTAAATTATATCATATGTTCTGTAATAGAAACAGATCACAGGGTTTTAACTGTTTCTAGTTTCTTTGGCTCTGATCTGGATCTGATTCTTCGGGTCAGAAACCTGAAGTTTGAAAGTTTAAATGACGACACGGAGACAAACCATCCGAACCAGCTGAAGACCAGAAGCTAGAGATGTAGATCTGAATCCGTCTGAACTCAGCATCCAGATCCAGATCTTTCCCGGTCACGACAGTTTCTCCTGGTTCAAGTTCAATTTAAGACCTGATTCATGGAGATATTCTAAATAAAGCTCGATAGAATTGGAATTAAACGACTGTTGATATAATGAAGACTCTTTAGTCTCTAAACGTGTTTCGTTGAGACTCTGAAGGAAATCTGGTCTGATGGGTGTTGCTGTTCTGTCAATGACGTGATGCATTGATATTTAATACAAAACAAATCATAACTTTTATGTACAGTTAGTTTATTCTAGAACTGACTCTTAATATTTAATGGATGTTTGTCTGGATCTTTTATTAAATAAATAAACCAGTTTCTACTGGTTCAATTTAAGACCTGATTCATTGAGAGTCTAAATAAAACTCGATAGAATTGGAATTAAACGACAATTGATATAATGAAGACTCTTTAGTATCTAAACGTGTTTCTGAGACTCTGAAGGAAACCTGGTCTGATGTGTGTTGTTCTGTCAATGAGGTGATACATTGATATTTAATAAAGAACAATTCATAACTTTATTATTCGGCTCTGGATAAAACAGCTAGTTTTATCCAGAACCGACTCTTAATATTGAGTGGATGTTTATCTGGATCTTTTATTAAATAAATAACATCCGGATTAAAACAGGTGTCTCGTCTTCCTCTGGGATCATTCAGCTACTAACGACTGATTCATTATTATTATTATGCTTCATGTAATAACTGATGTGCAGTAACACAAACAGGTATTCGAGGTATTGTTATGTTTATGTACTGAACTTGAGTACTTGTACTCAGTTACTCTGTAGCGCTGCTACCACGATGAGCTAGCTGCTAACAAGTTAGTTTCACTGATTCCATTCCCGGACAGGTTGTCGCCGGGTTCGAGCGGAAGCGGATCCTGCTCGAGCCTCGTGTCCCCCGGTAAACCCGGTTCCTTCTCCCGGTTCCCGCGCGTCACAAAGACCCGGTAGCATGAGATCTGTCGGGGACACGAGATGTGACGCGACCCCCGGCGAGCAGCTAACAGTCGGTTAGTCGACAACGACCCGACCGACGGCGCTTTGTCCCGGGAACAACCGGGATAAAGCCCCGGGATCCCGGAGCTCGACGGTGACAGCCCCACTCACCCGCACCGGAGAACCGGGTCTCATCCAGCGAGGCTGCCGGGCAGCGAGGGGCCGAACCCGGGGGGACTCGTCCTTTGTGTCCGGGGTTAGCTGCTACGTTAGCTCGCTGGCTAGTTAGCAGCTAGCAGCTAGCACCGGGAGGAGGGAGCGACTCGCTTCGAGCGACGCCGGCTTCACGTCACCCAGGGACGGCTACACAAGGAGCCGCCGTGCCTCCACCTCGGGTCCGGGTCCAGCTCTGGAGCTGCCGCGGTCCTGGAGCAGGTTCTGGTCTCGGTTCTCCCGGACAGAGACGTCTCGACCCGGTTCCGCTGCTTCCGCCTCCGCGCTGCCGAGGTTCAAACCGCTGCGCGTCCGTCACCGCGGCCGCTGCGAGGCGCCAAACCGGCGGGCCAATCACAGGAGCCGGCGTTAGCGCCGCCCAGTGTCGGGACACGCCATAGGTCGGGTCGCTAGAGGGTCACAGCCAATCAGAGGGCGAGCTGCGGAGGGGTCGTGTCCGGGGACACGTGCACGCGCTCCCTTTGTTCTCCCGTGTCCGCGGAATACAGCTGTGGAAACAGCGACCTCTACCTGCAGCTGCGTGTTCTACCTGCAGCTGCAGAGACTCAAAGTTCATAATAAAGACAGCGACCTCTACCGGCAACTGCATGTTCTACCTGCAGCTGCAAAGACTCAAAGATCATATCAAAGACAGCGACCTCTACCTGCAGCTGTAAAGACTCAAATAAAGATGCAAAGACTCAAAGATCATGTTAAAGACAGCGACCTCTACCGGCCACTGCGTGTTCTACCTGCAGCTGCAAAGACTCAAAGATCATATCAAAGACAGCGACCTCTACCTGCAGCTGCAGAGACTCAAATAAAGATGCAAAGACTCAAAGATCATGTTAATGACAGTGACCTCTACCTGCTGCTGCAGAGACTCAAAGATCTAGTAATGACAGCGACCTCTACCTGCCACTGCGTGTTCTACCTGCTGCTGCAAAGACTCAAATAAAGATGCAAAGACTCAAAGATCATGTTAAAGACAGCGACCTCTACCGGCAACTGCGTGTTCTACCAGCAGCTGCAGAGACTCAAATAAAGATGCAAAGACTCAAAGATCATGTTAATGACAGTGACCTCTACCTGCTGCTGCAGAGACTCAAAGATCTAGTAATGACAGCGACCTCTACCTGCCACTGCGTGTTCTACCTGCTGCTGCAAAGACTCAAATAAAGATGCAAAGACTCAAAGATCATGTTAAAGACAGCGACCTCTACCGGCAACTGCGTGTTCTACCGGCAGCTGCAGAGACTCAAATAAAGATGCAAAGACTCAGAGTTCATATCAAAGACAGCGACCTCTACCGGCAACTGCGTGTTCTACCTGCTGCTGCAAAGACTCAAATAAAGATGCAAAGACTCAGAGTTCATGTTAAAGACAGCGACCTCTACTGGCAACTGCATGTTTGACCTGCAGCTGCAGAGACTCAAAAAAAGATACAAAGACTCAAAGTTCATGTTGAAGAGAGCGACCTCTACCTGCAGCTGCAAAGACTCAATTAAAACTGCAAAGACTCAGAGTTCATGTTAAAGACAGCGACCTCTACCGGTTACTGCGTGCAGTCGCGTGCAGTCTACCTGCAGCTGCAAAGACTCAAAGTGTATATAAAAGACAGCGACCTCTACCGGCGACTGCATGTTCTACCTGTAGCTGCAGAGACTCAAATAAAACTGTAAAGACTCAGATAAAGATGCAAAGACTCAAAGATCATGTTGAAGAGAGTGACCTCTACCGGCAACTGCATGTTCCACCTGCTGCAAAGACTCAAAGTTTATATCAAAGACAGCGACCTCTTCCGGCAACTGCAAAGACTCAAATAAAGATGCAAAGACTCAAAGATCATGTTAATGACAGTGACCTCTACCGGTTACTGCATGTTCTACCTGCAGTTGCAAAGACTCAAATAAAGATGCAAAGACTCAAAGATCATGTTAATGACAGCGACCTCTA
>NC_083655.1:1448921-1456421 GCF_963576545.1 Limanda limanda
CTTCCCAGTGAGCGAGTGGACGTCTGGACGTGTGGACGAGGTTTCTAACACGTGACGTGAAACCTGAAGAACACAAAGATCTCAGGATGAAGAAGAGGAGCCGGACACGGAGAAGACGAAGACGTCCACTTGGAAACACGAGGAGATTCCACACACCTGTTGCTGTGTGGTCTTCATAAGTGAAAGCAAAACTCCACGAACATGTTAGGACGCACTTTTCTGGACTCATAGTTCACGTTGGAAAATGTTTGTCACTTTTATGTTGTGGATATAAAATATAAGCAGCAGAACTGACGAGCTGGGAAAGGTTTGACTTGACTTGACGTTTGGCTCTTGAGGATCAGAAAAGACATGAAATATGATTCAGTGTATATATATAATAATAATACCAGTCCACACAATTAAAATAGCTTCAGTTTGTTACCCTCAGGCTTGATTTTAAACTTAACCTAAGGAATTTGTAAAGGTCCCGTGCTTCTTAAAGTCATATCTGCTGCTCGGGGGGGTGGAGGATTAAAGAGGCACATGAGCACTGAGGCACTGGAGCACAAGACGCTTGTTGACTTTATAACATGAACACAACCAGGGAAAGAGTTAAACAAGGTACAAACCTGTGGTGATGTGAAGCTCAGTGTCTCCTCTCAGGACGCAGCGTTGTGTTAAGGCAGAGAGAGACACACACACAAAGATACACACACATACAAACACACACACACACACACGTATAGAATCGTATGGCAGCTCATGAGCTGTAATCTGAAGTGTATGACTTCCCTCTGAGTCTTTTGACATTGGAGCTGTGTGAGAGACCTCATCTCATGTGTTTTATTTGAGATGAAGTGTATTAATTTTCCTGTTTGATAAATGTAAATCTGTGACGTGAGTTTGGCTGAAACACAATTTGTGTTGTGCTGCGTTGTGTCAGACAGTCAACACGTCTGATTGGACCGATGGTTGATCAGCAGCGTGACCTGAAGGGGCTGCACATTTTCGGGTCAGGGAAATCAAAACCCATGAATTATTCTTTGAGAAATCAATTACAAGATTGTAAACTGTCCTGTCGCACATTATTAAAGAAATCGATATAAAAAAACTAGATCCATTTCAGAACGTGGGCTCTTTCCTGAGCGTCCTTCCTCTGAGTTTGATGCTAATCCATCTTTAAAGCAAACAGACAAACAGACGGACAGACGTACAGGGGTGAAAACATAACCTCTGTGTGGTTCAAACCCGTCAAAAACATTGATTAGTAAGTTACAAGTTAGAGAAGAAATCACAAGATGAAAGAAAAATACTTTGAAATCACCAATTTCATATCCAGTGAAATCAGAATATCGACTGAATCCATCTCAGAGTCGAGTCGGACCAGATGTGTTTGTGTGATGAAGTTATGATTTATGATCATTAGAAATAATCCAGTCTGCTACTAAGAAGATACAAAGATATAGATAGATATAAAGAGGTGACTGATTCCGTCTGTGAGTGAATGAACACGTTGATATGATGTTTACATGTCATGTGCACGTTAGCACGCTAGCAGCCATTAGCCGCTCAGATCGCTGTGATGAAGACTTGTTATGTAACGCTGCTGCCCACATAACCCAGATTACTCCAGTCTTTGTGCTCCTCAGTGAGAGCAGCAGCAGGGGGGGGGGCTCTTCATCGCTTCACAGAGGTAGTGGAGAAGCAGGATGGGAAACAGATCCTGCACCAGCTGTAGGATCAGAGCATGGGAATCTCCTGGTTGGATCATCAGAACAACAGATAAACAGATATTTGTTTTTTGATAGTGAAGTCACAGGTTCCACGGATCAGGACACGAGGACGAGGAGGACAGAAGCTCTTTCTCACGATGTGCAGGTCGGGTTGAACCCTCCACTGATCATCAGGAGGAGGCTGAACTGTAGTGATAGTGTAGTGATCGGTTTGTGATGGTGAAGATCACTGTGTTGGTCTCTGGTTTGTGCTTCTTTGTGTTTGTGGGTTGTCTGAGCGTCCGTCCGTCTGAGACTCTGACTCGTTCATTTCTTTACATTTGGTAGAAAGCTTCATGTTAGTGGTCCGCTTGGAGACCCCCATATCCCCGGAGCCGTCCCCTTCATGGACACGTCTAAATCCTCTTGATCCAGATTTTAATTTGGAGTGGCCCAAATGTCCAAAGATGATTTATCTCGCAAACCTCAATCTGTTCATTAGTTTGTCTATAATCCAACCAACCAGGGTCAGAACCAACCTACCAATCAGGATGAAACCAACCAACCAACCAACCAACCAACCAACCAACCAACCAGGATCAGAGCAAAACCAACCAACCAATCAGGATGAAACCAACCAACCAACCAACCAACCAGGGTCAGAACCAACCGACCAACCAGGGTCAGAACCAACGGACCAATCAGGGTCAGAACCAACCGACCAATCAGGGTCAGAACCAACCGACCAATCAGGATGAAAACCACCCAACCAACCAACCAACCAACCAGGGTCAGAACCAACCAACCAACCAGGGTCAGAACCAACCGACCAACCAGGATCAGAACCAACCAACCAACCAACCAACCAACCAACCAACCAACCAACCAACCAACCAGGGTCAGAACCAACCAACCAACCAGGATCAGAACCAACCAACCAACCAACCAACCAACCAGGGTCAGAACCAACCGACCAATCAGGATGAAAACAAACCAACCAACCAACCAACCAACCAGGGTCAGAACCAACCGACCAACCAGGGTCAGAACCAACCAACCAACCAGGGTCAGAACCAACCGACCAATCAGGATGAAAACAAACCAACCAACCAGGAGCTGATCAAACAAACGAGGTGAAACGGACCGAACAAGCAGCCGTTTTCTAAAGAAAACCTCAGATTTCTCAGCCTGAGAACTTGCTGCTGTAACCCGATGAAACCCTTGTCCTCCAGGGAAGAGACAGAGGACAGAAGAGAGGAGAGGAGTCTGTCTGTTAGAAACAAAGATGGAGAGTGTGTGTGTGTGTGGGGGGGGGGACTTGAGAGAGGAAGCTGCAGAACGACAGGAAACTTACGTAACTCTCTGTCTAATCTTTCACGGTGGGAGCTCTGCTGAAAGGACGGAGACAGGACGGAGAAGGACCCAGGCTGAAACTGAGTTTAACACAGACTGTGGAGGGTGGAGGGGGGGGGGGTGAGGTTGGCTGGAGAAGTGTCTCTATTGAAGGACGACAGAGCTTCACGCATGAACGAGTGAAGAGAAAGATGAAGCCCGGTGAAGGGAGAGGTCACTGGAGACAGAGAGGTGGTGTTAGTGTCTCTATAAACAGCTCTCTGCTCTCTCTCCTTCTCTTCTCTGTTCTCACCCAACTTCCCTTCTCTTTCTTCTCTTTCTCCTCTCTCTGCTTCCATACTTCTCCTCCTCTCTCTCTTCTCTGTCAGATGAACTGTCCAGGACGCCACAGTCTCGTGTCCTTTACCTTAATAAAGACGTCCTCCTCTGTTAACTCCTGTATAAACCTGCAGTTTGCTGAGTGAGACTCTTGTCCCCGATTGAATCATCGCAGAGACGATGGTTTTAGTGTTAAGTTTAAAATTTGTGTCTCAAAGCAACAAGTCTCTTCTCTCAGTTACTGATCTCTGTCTTGTTTCGGTTCCTCCTCCTTCGACAACATCAGATATCATCAACCAGTGATGACGAGGCAGTGGTGTAATATCCAAACCAGGGAATGAATGAATTATCAATTTGTGTCTTGGTATTGTCGTGTTGTGGAACCTGGGTCAGGAAGCTTGGAACAGGTTGTGTTGTTGACAAATCTCCACTAAGGACCAATAGTCATGAAACCACATGTTCATTTACAAGATTCAGATTGTATTTGGATTTTGTGGGTTTTGTTTTTGTCAGGAATCATTTGAACAAATTCTTTCTTGTCCCATCGTCAAACCATCAGTCCAGCAAGGTTCATGGGAATCTGGTCGATAGATTCTGCATAAAACCAACCAACTGATTTGTCAACCAGTCAGCCGCAGTGAGAACAAACCAACAAACCAAAACACAAACCAACCAAAACACAAACCAACTAAAACACAAACCAACTAAAACACAAAACAACCAAAACACAAAACAACCAAAACACAAAAACAACCAAAACACAAACCAACCAAAACACAAACTAACCCGAAAAACCAACCAACCACTCGAGATGTAATCCAGGATTCTGGCAGGAGAAGCGGACTTGTGTTCTCACACTCTCCCGTGTGTATTACCCAGAGTTCAGTGCAGGTCAGAAAGCAGATTATCACACTTTCTGAACCAGGTGTTGTTTTCTATCTTATTCATCAACAAACACAAAATACTGCAGAGCTGCTGTGACAGCAGGCGGAGGAGGAGCCAAGTCTGTCCTGAGCCCACACTGAGTCTCCATCAACACCTAAGCAGGAGGATGGAGAGCGGCCAGACTGACCAGTGAGAACACACACATACACACACACACACACACACACACACACACACACAAATCCTATCTTGATTTCAGGAGTCGCATTCTCTCAGTTTGACTTTGATTCATCATATCTGTCATTTAAGATTATACAGGAGCCCTGGTTTATTCTGATCAAGAATTCAGAATGAACTGAAACTCAAGTACACACACACACACACACACACACACACACACACACACACACACTGGAACACACTGCAGAGTTTGTGTGTCTGAATGCCACAACAACATTATAGACAATGGCAAGTCTAAATCTGTATCCACAACACACCCGCTGAGCTGCACACACACACACACACACACACACACACACACACACACACACACACACACACACACACACACACACACACACACACACACACACACACACACACACACACACACACAGTTATTGTAAATCCTGTGTAACTAACTGAAAGGCAGGATGTGTCAAAGGTATTATTGGAAGCAGTTTAAGGGCGTATGTGTGTATGTGTGTGTGTGTGTGTGTGTGTGTGTGTGTTTGTGTGTGTGTGTGTGTGTGTCGGTGTGTGTCTTCCTGTTATTTTGGCTGAGGTTAATTTTATCCCATATCTTAGACAAGGGAGGTATGAAACAGTTTGTTAAGGAGTGGGTGTAATTAGTTTTTAATCCTGGGAAGTGTGTGTCTGTGTGTGTGTGTGTGTGTCTGTGTGTGTCTGTGCGTGTGTGTGTTTCTCGACACTCAGTATTTCTACGTCAGGTCCCGTCTGCGTCCCTCTCTGACTCAGCTCTTTGCACTTGAAGTTGAAAGGTGTCTCATCAGAGACCAGAGAGACTCATCCAGGAGATGTTGGAGGACACGTGTGATGTCATCAGGGTCACTTCCCCTCGGCCTGGGGACAGTTGCATTCTGGGAAGAGCAGGATGCAGCGTTATTCGAATGTCAGGACGTCTCAGTTTCTTCGAGCTGCTGGTTTCTCTTCCTCCACCTTTAGGGAAGTGAAGCGATGAAGACGTTGGTGCAGCTTCGTCCCCTCACGTGACCTCAGTCCACTCGTCTCTTCGGCTTTGTCCTCGACCAATAAACATCCAGATCTTGTAAAGAAGCCAGTTTGTCTCCTGCAGGCGCCTGGACGTCAACTGGCTCCACACAAACTGAGTTATTGTCCCGAGCTGCTTGTCGAGCCAGCACAGAGTTACCTTGGCTAGCTGTGTGTGTGTGTGTGTGTGTGTTTGTGTGTTTGTCTGTGTGTGTAATATCACACAGAGCCGGTCTTTGTCTCACAGGATCGGGTTGCACCAAGCGAACAAAGCATCTACGGTTGCCTGTAGTGACGGGAGCAGGTGAAGTGAAACTTCAGACCGAAATTAGTTTATGCTGTCTGTGTGTGTGTGTGTGTGTGTGTGTGTGTGTGTGTGTGTGTGTGTGTGTGTGTCTGTGTGTGTGTGTGTGTGTGTGTGTGTGTGTGCAATACTAAACGAAGCAGAGCTGAACTGAAACAAGAGGCTGTTGCTTGAAGACAAAATGCCAGAAGTGTCCTCAGTCGTCTGTTCTCTTGTGTCCTGGTCTCTGATAAACCAGCTGAACCTCGACAGGAAGTGGTTCTGTGTCCCAGAGAGACGCCGGGGGGGGGGGGGGGGGGGAACGCTCAGAGGAACAAAGAGAAAGTAACGGTGATGGTAGAACATGGTTGGGTAGTCATTCCAGTGTTGTTGTTTAGTGGGATAACGTTAAAAACCTTCCATGGAACAGGTTGGAAGGATGTTGTTTGGATCAGAGAAGAGGAAGAAGCTTTCTTCAGAAGCATCTCGTGGCTTCAAGACACTAAACACAGTCACAAAATACTATCTAGGTTCAGACTCTAAATAGATTTACTGTCGTTGGAAACCTTCTGAACTGAGCTTCGGTGGAAACTGGAAAAAGATGCTGGAGAGAAACGCATCTGCTTCGTTAGTGAAGAGCTCGTGTTCATCGCTGCTGAGATCGAAGAGACACACATTCACCTGCGGATTTTTTGTAGGAGTTGATCCTGCGTGGGAACTGATGCAGGAACAGAGCTTCCCTTTATATACTGTCTGCACGAGTGGAGAGAGAGAGAGAGAGGGAGAGAGAGAGGGAGAGAGATGCAGTGTGTGTGGGAGAGGAGTAAGAGCGAGAGAATGAGAGTGGGAGGAAGAAAGAAGAGGAGTGGGAGGATGAGGAGAGTGAAGGACAGTTCAGTGGAGTGGAGTGGTCAAAGTGTGCAGCTGAACATGATGACACACACACACACACACACACACACACACACACACACACACACACACACACACTCCCAGAATGGATATTTAAAAAAAGAAAAACTTAAATTTGAAGCTGGAATTTAACATATCAGACACCAAATATCATCATGGACAAAAGTGTGACGTCTCATAACTCAGTGACTTGTGGTTTGAGGCCTGATCTGCTGAGGCTGAGGGAACCGCTGCTGTATGAGCAGGTTCTTCATCTTCATCTTCATCTTCAGGCTGGTCCTGACCTTCAGGGACAAATCGTGTTGTCATCAAAATATAATCCAGACGTTACAGACAACACTCTGGGAAGGGAGGGTGGAGGATGGAGGGTGGAGGTCCACAGGGTGAACTGGGACTCTGACGTGTTCTGACCTTCCTGAAGAAGAATGAAACCCTGGTTCAAACAGAACCCTGTTCAAGGCTCTGGAGCTGGAGCGTGTTCCTGTCCTCTCAGGTCCTGACGTCCTCTCTCAGCTCCATTGTCTCGCACACAAAAGCTTTGATCCACACTCCCTGATGCTCTTTCTACAGACGCACAACCTCGGGTGTGTTTGAAGGTCATCATCACGAGCTCAGAAGGTCAAGTGAGGTTCTTACAGCTGGACGGTGCTTTGACATGTTGTAGTGAACGGATCATTGTCTCTGCTGAGGTCATCGACCTGGTGGGTCGTGACCTCAGTGACACTAACATGTGTCCGTCTGCAGCTTGTTGTTGTTCCAGTGGACCGAACGTTTCTCTCAAAATTCACAGAAGATCGTTCGTGAATGTAAAGTCAACAATTCAAG
>NC_083655.1:1458921-1466421 GCF_963576545.1 Limanda limanda
CACACACACACACACACACACACACACACACACACACACACACACAGACACACACTGCCTCTCTACCAAATGGTGTGACATTCAACAGCCCACACAGTTTTATTTGATTACTCAGCTCGTTTCGAGGCGGACCTGCTGGTGAAAGTGTGTGTGGGGGGGGGTGAGGTGGGGGGAGTCCTGGTGGATGTGACGTCTCCTGTGGTTACCGGTGGTACTGCAGGTCACAGAATACGAGAGGCAGCAAAATGGTCTCAAGTGTCTCATGTTTCTGTTTGGTTGTAGCTGGTTCATTCATTAATTGAATTAATTAATTATTAAATTGGCATCTTGACTCCACAGCCCCCCCCCCCCCATCTTTACTCAGCAGACTGCAAATGCACAAGTATTAGCTCAGTATTTCGGGACAAATATCAGAAACAGATTAAAATTAAAAACAAAACCCTTTGACACTTTAAAGTGAATAAATTCTATCAGCAGAAAAAACTACGTCAGAGTTTCATTAAAATCGTTTGATCTTCTGCAGCTTTTGTTGAAAAACATCATATTTAACGATTTGTTTTAAAGGTGTGAGATTTTATCTGATTATCAGGGTCTGGATTTGAGTTTAGTGAAGTCTGAGTAAAATGTACGAGTCTGGAAGTCTGAAGAGAAGTTATCAGTAATCAGGACGAGTTTCTCTCCCAGGAAGAGCTTTGAGAACGCTCCTCTAGAACTGGAGAAGATAGAGAAGGAGAAGGAGAGAGAAGGGAAAGAGAGGAGGAAGATGTTCCCCAGCTTTCTCTTTAATTGGTGGAGCTCGTCCTAAGCTCCTCCCTCAACCATGACCCTCATCCTGACTCCTCCCACATCTGATGTGTTGCATTCTGCTGTGAAACACGATGATTATCGGTCTATGACACAAACACTTCCCGAAACCGTTTCAAAGTAAAAGCACTCCAGGGTTTCACTTCCTGAATCCATTCATTTGTTCCATTGTGTGTGTGTGTGTGTGTGTGTGTGTGTGTGTGTGTGTGTGTGTGTGTGTGCGGACATTCCTTCCAGAGTACAACACTCTGAAGTCACCTTCATCTCCTCATCCTATACACAATTAGACACACACACAGACAACAATGACTCACTCTGTGCCCCCAAGTCATTTCACACACACACACAGTCACACACACACACACACACACACACACACACACATACACACACACACACAGTCACACACACTGGCTGTGTGATTGAGATGAAGGGCAGAGTGCTGATAAGGTCTTGAGTAGAGGGCTAAATGTGGAAGTTAAAAGTGATAAGACGTTCCCAACCCAATCCCAACCCGTCATGCAGAAGATATCGAACCCTCACCGGACTCCAGCAGGAGCTTCAGTCGCTCGCAGGTTCATATTTTACATTATTTTAAACTAGAAGACGAAACACTGACGGAGAATCTGAGCACGACTCCACGACACTGAGGCGGAACGGGTGACCACAACGCCAGAGAACCTGAGAGGAAACCAAGAGAGAAATTAAAATCGCTACGGCCTTCAGAAGCGTTGAGTGAGAAGTTGTTCAGTGAGAAGCTGAGCAGGAGACCAGGACCCGGCAGGCGACCAGGACCCGGCAGGTGACCAGGACCCGGCAGGTGACCAGGACCCGGCAGGAGACCAGGACCCGGCAGGCGACCAGGACCCGGCAGGAGACCAGGACCCGGCAGGAGACCAGGACCCGGCAGGAGACCAGGACCCGACAGGCGACCAGGACCCGGCAGGAGACCAGGACCCGGCAGGAGACCAGGACCCGGCAGGCGACCACAGGCTGAACACGGTGAGTTCAGGACCGACCACAGAGACTCTGAGGAAGCTGCCTTGGGGCTAGAATCAGCTTCGGAGGAAGGTCGCAGCCGATCTCGACCTTGGAGAATCTGAATATTGAGACGTGGTGATGTCAGGTGGTGACGGATGTGACCTTGACTCCAGGAGATCACGTGGTGGCCGTGACTTTGAGGAAGCCATTAGGCTGGTACACGTGGACTGGATGGAGACATGGAGGATTCAGACCTGATTCTGACTTGAGTTACAGTTTGTTTCCTCAAGCTTCAGGTTCAGATCATGATTGTGAGACGTCTGGTTTGATTCTGTCTCGTTGCTGGAAACACTCACACGTTTTTTAAACTCAGATTAAAAAGGACTTTGACTCTTTTCTGCCAGAGTTTGTGTTTCAGTTTTCTTTCTGGTGCGTCATGTTCGATGTCTCTCTCTCCTCACGGTGGAATGAGCTGCTTCACCAGGGTCACGTCCTGAGGAAGCTTTACCATTGGTCGACCGGCCAAGTTTTGGGAGCTTCCCCATTGGCTGTTGCTCTGTCACACTGAAGCAGGGGGAGGAGCATGACACCTGTGAAATGAACCTATTGGATGACACTGGCTGTCAATCACACAGCGTCCATCACCCAATGCATATAGTTCTTTATCGTCTTGAAACGACACATTGAGAACATAAAGTCATAACATTTCCAGATTTCTTTACAGACAACTGGTGACAAATGTACTTTCCATAGAAAAGGTCCCACAGCAGCTAAACCCGGTCCTGTCATATACTATAACTCTCTGGTTTTATTTATCTGCAATTAAAGTTGTTTACAAATCTCTTTTTGGCTAAATTCATTCAGTCATTTCAATAAATCTTTCATAATGATTCATATTTCTTAGACTTTTTCTTGTCCGTCCTCAGAAGTGAGTGACATGGAGGAAGAGGAGGAGTCTGCTGCTCCGCTGTTGGACGGAGAAGATGAAAACGTTACGACAGAGGGAGGAGAGAAAGAAAAGTCTTTCCAGGAGACGGTCGTAACGACGGTGATGACCGAGGTCACAGGGAAGAGGGAGGAGGAGGAGGAGGAGGAGGAGGAGGAGGAGGAGGAGGAGGAGGAGGAGGAGGAGGAGGAGGAGGAGGAGGAGGAGGAAAATGAAGCAGAGGCGGAGGAAGGAGAAGAAGAGGAGGAAGAGGAGAGTAAAGGAGAAAAGCTTCTGGGGCCTTGGGAGTCTGAGGTAAGAACGTCTCATGAAACTCAACGTGAAAAACACTTTGACAACAAACTTCACGAAGTCTAATCATAGAATCAAATCATGAATTCAGCAAACGCACAGACGTTCAGATCATGATAAATGTTTTCAGTGTGGAACATAAATCCCCCCTGTGAAGAAGCAGCTAATTAATTTGTTATCTTTTGGATTTGATTCAAAGATCTCTGTCTCATCTTTCTAAATTCATCTCATTCCAGAGCTTTTCCTGCTTTATAACAGAAATGTTTCCTCATCATTTTTCTTTATCTCGACACCAGCCGAAGCTTTTCAGTTATTCTCCTCGGAGTTAAATCCTCTCTCCCCTGAAGTTCTGTGCACTGTTCTGATGAAGCAGATTTATTTCCTCAGAGGGACGCCCCCCCCTTGGCTTGGGGCATCGCTGGGCCCTGCAGGTTGTTCTTGGAGCTTAGAGAGGATCAGTGGAACTACAAATGAAAATGGGTCATTATTAGGCTTTGATAGTGGGATTTCTTCAGGGCTGAATCTGAGCTGCTCACAGAGACGAGGGATTCACGCTGTTGCTTGTGGATAATTCAGTTTTCCAATAATGTCCTTTAATGATCAGTTGTTCTGTGGGCGTGGCAGAGAGTTGTGTTCTGGTGTGAAGGACGGGACAGTCTGTCATTCTTTAGGGTTTCAGATATCTATCAGAGCCTGATCGATATAATAACAATAAACCATTCGCTGGAGAAATGCAGCTCAAGGTGCTTTACATGTGTTTATTCTGTAAAATAAAAGTTTACACGTCATCAACCAGGATCAAGATGTTTTTTGTTTTCAGGCGTCTGATGTGAAGCCTCCGCAGCCGGACCCAGCCTTCAACAGAAGGTGCAGTTTACTCTCCAGTGACGTAAGTTCCTCCTGCGTTGGTTCAGTTCTTTGTTGTAACGTGGTTCTGCTCGAGATGTTCGGAGACGACAGCAGCTCGACGCCGCTCGGAGGTCAGAGATGAAACGTTCAGCTCAGTGGCGTTCGTTTACCTGAGCTGTTGATCCGGCGCCACATGATGAAGTCTGAGTTATTACATCCGTCCTGAACCAGGTTTCAAGGGCGTCTCGACATCTGCTCACCCACAACCTCGAGGTGTACCTGGATGAAAATTCAAAAAATTGTAATTTAGACTTAAAGGGATTGTTCACTCAAAAATGAAAATTCACTCACTATCTACTCACCACTGTGCCGATGGAGGCGTCTCTTCCCATATGAATCGAACCCAGCGTTGCCATTGGAAACCATCCCTCCGAAGATGCAGCATTATTATTCAGCACAGAAGCAACATGAACTCAGAGGAAAGAAACGCTTCTGAATCGGTGAATGGAGGTGAATGTTGTTGTGGGACGTGGGCGGCTGAGAAACCGATTCCCTGGCGTGAGTCCGGTTTGGCAGCTCGGCCGTTCAGCAGCAGAATGACTCACCAGCTCCAGTGGAGTCGAGCCGCTCGGTGGAATCATCTCCACCTCACTCCTCGTGTCTGAAAGCTGCCGTCACAGCGTCGCCATCCATCCTCACGCACAGGAAGTGACCTCCTCGAATCAGTGGTTTCACGAGAGGAGACGGGAGAAGAAAGGATTTTGTCTTTTGTTGCTTCTCTGTTAGAAATATACAAAGTCTCTGTTGTGTCTGCTCGTCCCTGCAGGTGAAGTATAAAGAAGACTTTGAGAAGATGAAGGGTCAGAGTCTGTTTGTTCCTGAAGCTGAACTCATCCACTCCAAGAACATCAGCGCCGTGATATCCGAGGTCAGAATCAGAACCAGAATCAGAATTCTTTTATTTGCCAAATATGTTTGCACATACAGGAAATTGCCTTGGTGTCATTGGTGCACTGAACATAAAACAACAATATAAAAACAACAATATAGAACAAAATAGAATAAAATATATCCAGAGTTATGGGCACGTGTGGTGCTAAGGTGCAGAGATTGTCTGAGCGCAACACACTGTCACACGTCTGAGTCACACAATACAACAACCTTAAAGGTTCAGTGTGTAGAATGTAGTGACATCTAGTGGTGAAGTGTCATGTTGCAGCTGAACTCACTCTCTTCCTTGATCATTTTGCGTCTGTTTCAGTCGAAGTACAAGGAGGACGGGAGGAAGGAGGCGTCGGTGTCTCTGTACTCCGTCCTGCCGGAGACGCCGGCGACACAACACGCCAGAGAAGCGTCAGAGCTGCAGAGTGAGGTAGGTCACATGACCTGCAGCGTCCAACAAGACCCAGCTAATGAAATACATACATGTGTTATTATAGTATTAATTGTATCACCGTTTGTTTTCCAGATTAAATACAAAGGCCACGCGAAGACAGAGAATTCCTCGTCTCTCTTTTCTCTTCTGCCTGAAACCACAGAGACTCAGTTTGTCAAGGAGCTGACGGAGATGCAGAGTGAGGTCAGACTGGATCGGGGTTCTCTCTATTCGTGTGCATCTAAATGTCTGTTGCTTCTGTCCGACACTTCTTTTCATCAGTGTGTTCAGCCTGAAGGAAACAGCTCCACTGTTTTCTAGCGCAGGCTGAAATCTTGATATCCGTGGGCGTCTCAGTGAAACTCTCTCTGCTCCTCAGAACAAGTACAAGGAGGAAGGAAAGAAGGAGAGGAGCAGCAGTTTGTACTCTCAGCTCCCTGAAACCGCCGAGATGCAGCTGGCCAAGAGCGTGCACGAGTTTCAGAGCGAGGTTTGCTCAGGCTCATTTACCATCTTAATCTGAAAGAATCTTTGTCTTTTAACAACTTTAAACTCTGAAATTCAGAGTTTCCTCAGAATATTACCCTCATGGACTCCAGTGTCTCGTTGAGATGTGTCGAACTGAAAGAGACGAAGCGCTCGAGCGTCTCTGGATCTCATGTGATCTTGTTCCTCTTCAGAAAAAATACAAAGCAGACGGAAAGAGAAAAGCCTCCATCTCGCTCTACTCTCAGCTTCCTGACACACCGGAGATCCAGCACGCACTGGAGGTGTCGCAGCTGCAGAGCGAGGTTCAGTGTAACACACACACACACACACAGACACACAACGCTGATTATGACCTTTTCGTCTTTATATTTCCACTCTGATGTTTTTTCCTTCAAGCGGCCCCAAGCCTCGGTCGTTGCTCGGTCACTTTGACCAGCGGGTCCTGTTTTCTATCTCTGCTTCAATGGTTTTATGAATTAAAAGCAAAAGTCCTAAAATATGAAGTTTAAAAGATGTGTGTTTCTCCTTCCATCCAGAAATGTTGTCTAGTTGGTTGATAGGCGACGCTCAGAGTCGTCCATGTGTCCCAAACTGTCCACCCCAACGGAGACGCGTATTGTGAATGTGTTGTGTAGACGTCTAAATAATGCTCCTGAAACCAGAATGATATCAACATGTTCCTCATGTCTTCAGCACAAAATGCTCCTCTCAGATGATCCACACTGGGAGTACTGGTGTAAAATGAGTGTGTGTGTGTGTGTAAATGCCCGTCTCTGTGTCCTGTGTGATGGGAATTTTAATTCCCTGGTGAGGAAATAGACCATCAGACTGAGTGATAATTTCAATAATATCAAAGTATTTAATTAAAGGTCAAGAAAACAATTTACAGTGAATAGAGTTGAATACAAACAGAGTTTCTGAGCAAACACTTGGCCAAGTGGGAAAGAGCTATCAACACCACTGCAGGTATTGAAGGTCTGACAATATGGATGAGAGGAAGGCTGTCTTAAATACACAATCTGACGTCACAACATCATCTTCCCATATCACGCGGAACATCATAAGTTCAGTGGTTGGAACCTATCAGAGAAGAGGCAGCGGTCATCCTGCTCTCCTGAGGGAATAGACATTTGGAACATCAAATAGTATCAAGTTCATCCATGGCCAAACAAACAGACATCTACTGGTATCAGGCTGACGCAAACATTACTTAGATTTTATAGCGGTGTTCTTTAGGTCATTCCACCTGTACTTTGAGCATAGTTTATGTGAACAACATGTTATTGTAACATTTCAGAAAGAGAACAGTTAGATTTAATAATTTCTGTGACATCCTGCAGGTGAACTACCGCCCCAAGCTGCTGGTTAGAGGAGCTCCCTCGTCTCTTTACTCTCAGCTCCCCGACACCTCAGAGATCCAGTTTGCCAGAGAGATGACTGAGATGCAGAGTGAGGTGCGACAGCAATGATGTGATAGATATGTTGATATGTCAACAAAATAGAGACAATTAAGACGTTGTAATAAATGTATACGTCTGTCCCCTGTCAGAGTAAATACAAGGAGGGCGGCAGGAGGAGGCTCTCTCAGAGTTTCTACTCTCAGCTCCCAGAGACGGCCGAGACTCAGTTTGCTAAAGCTGTAGCGGAGCTGCAGAGCGAGGTGAGAGACGACCTCCACTGGTCAGCTTCTAGAAAATAGAATCTGCTCTGACCCTCTGCGTGTGTGTGAGTGCACTGACGAGTGTTTTCATCTTCAGAGGCTTTA
>NC_083655.1:1468921-1486421 GCF_963576545.1 Limanda limanda
AAAGAGGTTACTTGTTGATAGAGGTATTTTAATCTGTGTAGAGAATCAGAACAACCTGATGTTTCTCTGCTCCGTCACATCTGAAGAACTCCTTCTGAAGCGTCCAGAGAAGTTACTCCTCGTGTGTTTGTCTTTCTGTCTTTCAACAGAGTAAATACAGAGAGGACGGGATGAAGAGCATGTCCCAGAGTATCTACAGTCAGCTGCCGCAGACCACAGACATGCAGTTTGTTAAAACTGTGTCTGAGCTGCAGAGTGAGGTGAGGAAAAAGAACAAGTTCTTCTGTCCTATCAGCATTGAGCTGTGACGTTGTTCATGTGTGAATAGAAACCTCCGGAGAAAGTCGTTATCCAGTTCTGTGGACATCCTCCGGAGTCTGAAACGGCTTCTTGTAGCTGAGCAGCAGTCGAGAAGCTTCCATAATCGAAATGTCTCATTTCACTGAACTGCTTTTAGATGAAGTACAGAAAAGGAAAGAAGGACGTGTCCAACTCGCTGTACTCCACTCTGCCCGAGACTCTGGACACGCTGCACGCCAAGGAAGCGTCTGAGCTGCAGAGTGAGGTGAGAGCACATCTGTCTGTCCCTGAAGACCTGCTCGTCCCCCTGTGTTGTTTTCACATCTGGATCATCTGTGTTCAGCTGAAGTACAAGGCGGCTCTGAAGAAAGGTCTGTCCTCCAGTCTGTTCCATCACCTGCCGGAGACCATGGAGACGGCCCACGCTAAAGAAGCCTCCGAGCTTCTCAGCGAGGTAACACCACGGAGACACAAACCCTCGGGCGAGCATCTACTGCGAGGATCAAGCTGCTCGTCAACGTCTCTGTCTTTTCTGCAGGTGAAGTATAAAGAGGAGGGGAAGAAGGAGATGAGCGTGAACCTGTTCTCTCTTCTACCTGAGACCTTCGACACCCAACACGCTAAAGAGGCGTCTCAGCTGCAGAGCCAGGTACTCAACACAGTCACTGTGAGGTCCAGTCCTCCAGGGACACACACGTCTCTCTGTCCGTCCCATTGTGAACACGATGTCTCAGGAACTCCTTGATGGAATGTCTTCAAATGTGGCTCAAGCATTTACTGGGACTAAAGGATTAACTGATTTGATTTTGGTGGTCAAAGGTCAAAGGTCACGTGGACTTCAAATATGTCTCTTTCCTTCCTCTGTCTGTGAAATGTCGACTTCAGTCAAATCCTTACAAATACTTTTTTTTATGATGTTTAACTTTGTGTCAGTGGACCTCAGAGGACATTTGTGTGTCGCTGAGAGGTTGTGATGAGGAGACCACCGTGTGATGTTCGCTCGTTTCCTGCAGGTGAAGTATAAAGAAGGTCTGAAGCAGAAGACTGAGAGCAGTTTGTACCATCGCCTCCCGGAGACCCCGGAGACACAGCTGGCCAAACAGCTGTCGGAGCTGCAGAGTGACGTACGTGTACCATCAGATCAGGATTCTGTGGTTTCAGACCAAAAGGAATCGAAGCCTCCGATGGACGTTAAATCTGTCATAGCTCCAAACTCTTCATATGTAATCCTGTGTCTTGCTCGCCAGAGGTTAAACCCATTTGTTTAGAGTTACTTAGAAGCTTAATGCAGGAAGTGACTGTTTGTTTCAAACTGCAGACCAAGTACAAGGAGGCGGGTAAGAAAGAGGCGAACAGCTGCCTGTACTCGCTGCTGCCTCACACCATGGACACGCAGCACGCTAAAGAAGCTGCCGAGCTGCTGAGTGAGGTGAGGCTCCTCCTCTTGTCTTCTGTGCCAACATTTGTCCAATTTCCTCTCTGTCCTCATGCATGTTGTGTTGCCTCCACAGATCAGGTACAAGGAGAGTGGGAGGAAGGAGATGTCCAGCTCGCTGTACTCCTCGCTGCCGGACACCTCAGAGAGCAGCTTCGCCCGGGAGGTGACGGACATGCAGAGCGAGGTGAACGCAAACCGTCTTCCTCCGACCGAAGACCAGAGCAGAATCTGAACCCAGACCAAGTTCACCTGAGCTTTTATCACACGTTCTATTAATAACTCACCTCTGTCAAATCGGTCAAACACAGATTAGTTTTCATGCTAACTTCCCGAGCCGTTTGGAACACTAGGTGGCGTTATGAGCCACGTGCAACCAATGCGTGTAGATGCTTTAAATGAAAGTGATAATAAAACCAACATTAATGTGATTCATCGTATGATTTGGTTTCCTTTGAATGAACAGGATCAGGGGTCTTGTCGCCTTTAATAGAAATGATCTGTGTGTTTCAGAGCAAGTACAAGGAGGCCGGGAAGAGAAGCCTCTCTCAGAGTTTCTACTCGCAGCTTCCAGAAACCGCTGACACTCTGTTTGCTAAGAGTGTCTCGGAGCAGCGGAGCGAGGTGAGACCACAGAACGATTCAGTCTCTGAAGATCCGGCTCTCAGATGTTTCAACTGCTGCCACAACGTCTTCCACAAACAGCTTGAATCAACACAATATTACATTATTATGTTTTTCTCCGTCAGATGAAGTACAAAGCAGCCGGACAGAGAGGAGTGACCCGCTCTCTGTACTCGACTCTACCGGAGACTCTGGAGACTCAACACGCCAGAGAGGCGTCCCGGCTGCAGAGTCAGGTGCCTGCTCACGCCTCCAGCTTTTGTCTGTGTTACCGTCGGTCACGGAGCCGCGGCCGCCTCAGAGAAATGAATCTGATCTGAATCGATTTCTCCTCTGAGATTATGATTTAAGAAAATGTGAAATAAGTTCCTCTTGGTTTTTTCCATCTGTGAAACATGTAAGAAAGAAAAAAGTTCTCACGAGTGACAGAGAAGTTAAGTGACTTTCTCTCACTTGCCTCTCAGAGCTTTCATACATTCTGATGGTGTTTATTCCAGCTCCATATGAATCAGGGTCCAGAGGGCGGTGTTAAGCCTGGAGCCTTTTTGGTAAACGGCAAAAATGCCAGATGAAGAATATCCGTTGGTGTCTAATGTGTCCTGGCTGCTTTTTTGCCAACAAGTTTTTTTTATTCAACAAGTATTAAATCAGTCATTATAATAACTTTATATTTGTCTATGTAGAAACTCCACTTCAGAGATTATCATCTTAAAAATGTCTCATTTTAAATCTGAAATCCTGACACAGGTATCACACTCTATGCAGATGACACGCAACTCTATATTCCACTGTCTCTTTTTGACTTTATGTTTTGGTTATTGGCAAAAATACCAGATACTAAAGGGGCAAACAAATAATTGTGTTTTTCTGGTCTTTTCATGTTCATGCTGCAAAAAATGTCTTTATATTCTGTACGTTCCAAACATTCTGAATCCATTTAAAGTGGCTGTGATGCAAACTTTCCCCACGTGTGTCCTCCAGCTGAAATACAAGCAGAGTTTAAAGAGCGACACCACGAGTCTTTACCACCTGATGCCAGAAACCAACGAGACTCAGTTTGCCAGGGAGCAGACGGAGATGCTCAGTGAGGTACGACCGCTCAACCACCACCTTCCACATCAGCAACAAACTAAATTGAGTTTTCATTGGCTATTGTAATTCCATACTTAGTCATAGAAGTATATAATTAAACTTTTTCCAATGTCTAGAGGTAAAAAGTAAACCGAAACTGCAATTAATCATAATATTGTTTGGCAAAGTTTGTGTCAGAATTGTATCGTACATATTAAATCATACCCGAGTACAGTGATCGTACAACAGCACTAATAAACAACGCACATTCCAAAAAGGTTTTGAATATGAAATACTGAAACAGGGGTATCACATTCTATGCAGATGACACACGACTCTATATGTCAGTCTCTGCTTTTGCCCTGTTCAGAAGTACAATAAACATGTTTGTATCATGTATTAATATCTCTAAGGAAACAATATACACGTGTTTACTTGTCACAAACATATCTCACATGTGAACAATTTCAGTCTTTGTGTTCATGACTTATGTAGAAAAGATGTTTGTGTTTTCTCTCACTCGTGAACCTGCTGTAACTTTTAAAATCTCACACGATCATCAAACATTTATTCTCTTCTCTCTGCCTCTATTTTCTTTTCCTGGAAAGGTCAAGTACAAAGAAGAAGGTAAGAAGGAGCAGAGCGTCCACCTGTTCTCTCTGCTCCCCGACACAGTCGAGGCTCAGCACGCCAAAGATCTGAGAGATCTGCAGAGTGAGGTGAGTTCAGCCGACAGTCAACATATTATCATCGATTCTATGTTCCTGCAGAATTCATACCACTCAGAAATTCACCCTCCACAAACAGCACATTCACACGGGAGCAGATTCACTGAACAAATCCACAGAAGTGTATTGAAATTCTAAAGTTGTCCTAAATGCTTTATATCTCTTCTTCCACATTTCTCTCTCGATCATTCTGGGACCAACGTAGAATCATATAAACAAAAGTCCAACCAAAAATGATGTCAGTAGCATCAATGTTTCTACATTTAAACAAGCTAAGAAATAAGATCTGACAGAACGAATTCTCACAGTAAAAATAAGATTTGGATCTAGAGTTGAATACAATAATAAAGACAATAAAGATACATTTTTTCTCTTATAATGTTCCAGGAAAGAACTGTTGGTACAAATAGAGAAAATAAAGATAATTATGTTGTATTTAATCAAAATGTTCCCTTAAAAATACAATTTAAAATTTCTACACATCAGGCTCATCAATGATGGAATAAATGTTTATTTCATTTTGATATAATTTATTCTATATAATGTGAACTTTGTTGGATTTTAAAGAGTTTTATGTATAATCTTGGATAAATAGGTAATTTGGCCTAAAACAGAAATCCCCCCAAAAAATCTAATGGATGCAGTAAAGTAAAATAAAATATTTTAGTCTGACTCTCCAGTTTCATAAATTCTCCGATCCCGGTTGTAGCGTCTGATTTTGTGTCTTTCAGGCTAAATATAAAGAGGCCAGTAAGAAGCAGGCGTCCACGCCTCTGTACCATCGACTGCCAGAAACCCTGGAGACGCAGCACGCCAAAGAGGCGTCGCAGCTACAGAGCCAGGTGAACACACACTTCCTGTTCCTGTCAAATCACAAATCAATGCGTCAGTGGCCTGAGACACTGACATAAACATGATATCTCCACAAGCTCTCAGGGAATCTCTTCAGATTTGGTACAAATATTCTAAGAAATCGGACTCTCCTGATTAGATGTTGAAGGTCAAAGGTGAAGGTGACCTCACAAACCTTCATCACAGACTTGTTTCCATTGTCTCGTAGATCTTGTATAAAGAGGCTGGTAAGAGGGAGATGTCGTGTCCCGTGTTCCACCAGCTGCCCGACACGCTGGAGACCCAGTTCGCCCGAGGACTCACGGACATGCAGAGCCAAGTAAGAGCCGGTTCACTGTGAAGCACTTTCTTTATCGACGTTATGTGTTGTGATGTTGAGGTTTTGAAGAAATGATGGTTTGGGTCTTCAGAACAGGTACCAGGAGGACGGGAGGAGGAGCCAGAGTCAGAGCTTCTACAGTCAACTGCCTGAAACGGCTGAGACCCAGTTTGCTAAATCTGTTTCTGAGCTGCAGAGCGAGGTGAGACCACGGCGGCGTCCGACACACTCTCTCAGGAACTGACACACACACACACACGCTCATGAACTGACACACACACACACACTCGCTCATGAACTGACACACACACTCGCCTGTAGAGCTGAAAACGACACACAACGTTGTGCGTACATATTTCCCACTCTGGCGTTGACCTCAGGACGCACTAGGTTCATGTGGGCGTCTTCTGAGCGCCTGATTCTTCAGGTTGTAAAACACTGGATCAGGAGACAGTCGATTGAGACCGAGTGTCTTTCAGTCCGGTGTATTTATATAAATGTCACAGAATCACAAAATGATACAGGTTATTGAAAATGCCCTTTACCTTTGTTTTCAGATGAAGTACAAGACGTCGGGCCGGCAGGGAGCCGGGAGCTGTCTCTACTCCACGATGGCTGAACCCCTGGACACTCAACACGCCAGGCAGGCGTCACACATGCTGAGCCAGGTGCCCCCCCCCACACAATCACATGACATGTCTGACATTGTGTATGTTAGGATCTGTTATTGAGTGGAATTAAATTGAATTATAGCACTTACACATCCATATTGCAGCTACAGATACAGAGCTGCTGTATTCACACTGAAGTGGATGAAGCCTCATTCCTTTAGTATCTTTAGTTTATGTACATTAAAAATACAATTAAATTATTGAATGCTACAAGGTGAACCCTGTGTTCCTCTGCTCTACCTCAAAACATGATAGAACAGATCATATCTGCAGGTTATTGACATCAGGCCAGAAACTTGAACTCAGAAGTCAGAGAAGAAGAGAAACAAAGAGCTCACTGAGTAACGGTCAAACACAGATGAGAACAGAAGGTTATCATTACTTTAAATATGAAGACACTTCCCAGCATGCACCTGTCTCCGCTGCAGGTCCGGTACAAAGAGGACGTGACGAAGGATTCGTCGTCCTCGCTGTTTTCCAACCTTCCTCAAACTCTCCAGACCGAGTTGGCCAAGGAGGTGACGGAGCTGCAGAGCCAGGTGAGGTCACATGGACACTGCTTGTCTCCTAGCAACAACATTTTCAATTGTTGATGTCAATCCACTTAAACGTCCCGCCTCCTCTGCTGTGATTGGTCACTTTGTGCCAAGCTCAGCTGTTTGGAACTGACGGTGCTTGAACACAGCAGCAGTAACGAGTCCTTCACAATAAAAGACCGGTGACACTTTCACACCTTGTTTGGTTTATGTGTCTGTCTTGTGCCGCAGGTGAAATACAAAGAGAGCTGTAAGAAGGAGGCGTCCTCCCCCCTGTACCGCCTCCTACCGGAGACGCCAGAGATGCATTTCGCCAAACAGATGTCGGAGATGCAGAGCGAGGTGAAGCCTGCGTTTCTCCGGTCGCTCACTGAAAACTGGTGATATTTTCTCTGTTTACATTGTTTGGTCTTTTCTGTGTCGTCTCCAGGTGAAATACAAGAAGGACAAAGAGGATCTGTCCAACCCTCTGTTCTCACTGCTGCCCGAGACTCTGGAGACGCAGTTTGTCAAAGAGATGAACGAGACGCACAGCGAGGTGAGAGTGTATATATATATATATAGTGAGCTCATCGGCAAAAGAAAAGAACTCGGCTGGTGAAATTAATTTTAATTGTTTGTTTTCCACTTAGTACCTTAAACAACACGTTGAATGACCATGTTTAAACGTAGATATGATCTAGTTTGCTGCACTTTGTGCTGCGATGCTCCGGCAGCTCACAGAAACATCAGGGACAAACGTTTGAACAGTTTTAAAATCTGTCAGCAAAGATTAACCTGTCGTCTTTGTCCTCGTATTACAAATTCCTCGGGGAATTTCAGTAGATACAAAAGTCGCTTGAACTCAAGGTGAAGCAGATTCGATTTGATCCTTTTTACCTTGTGAACACGTTATTTTAAGTTCACTTTAAGAAAACCCTTTCACATTTGGCACGAAGCTTCACTTCGACTCACAGATGAACTGATCAGATGTTGATGGTCAAAGGTCAAAGTTCAAGGTCACAGTGGCCTCATGAACGTCTTCATATTTTGACCATTTGTCACTTGGACTCAAAGAGGAACTGATAATATTTGATAGGTCAAAGGTCACAGTGACTTCACATGAAGGAACATGTTTATAGACTGAGACAGACAACTACAGGATGGTGAATCTACTTTGATGCTTTTCATTGAGATCCAGATGTTGTTAAATTATTTGAAGCAGCTGCTGCGTGATAATCTTTACGTAGCTGCAGCTTTACCCGACAGAGGAATGAAAACAGCTTTTAGGACGTGACAACATACAAGCCGCTGCTGTGGGTCTGTACCGGTCAGAGTGGTTGTGTATTTCTGTCCGTGACCCTGCGGCGGGTTGGACGCCTCAGAGATAAGGACGCCTGGACTCAGCTCCACAGGAGACACTTTAATTTTCAGCTGATGAACATCAACACAAGGAGAAGAAGTTAGAGAGGTAGAAAGATACAAACAAAATAAAGTGACGCCAACTGTCGCTGTGTGACGGATCAGGGCGTGGTCAGTGGAAGCTGATAAAGCCCGACGGTGATGTCACAGAAGGGTTGCTATGACAACAGCCAATGGGATGTAAGACTGATAACACTGAGGGACGTCTTGAGAAGTTAAAGATAGTTTTGACTGTGTGAGTTCAGGTGAAGTACAAGCAGAGCGGGAAGCAGACGTCGTCTCTTTACTCCAAACTGCCTGAAACTCTGGAGACCAAACACGCTAGAGAGGCCACGGAGCTGCAGAGCGAGGTGAGTCTCTTCCTTTCTCTCCCTCTCTCTCTTCCTCCCTTTTCTCTTTGTCCTCCATCTTTCATTCCTCTATCCACCTCACAGGAGCGACTCGTCCGTCCTTCAAACTAAAACACAAGTTCTCTCTTTTCAAAGCTTCTTTTTTAAATATTGATTTTCTTTGGAACTGTTACTGATTGGAAATATCTGATCTTTGTTTTTAATTCTATGGAGTCATAACAAACAAGGTTTTCTCCAGAGATCTTTTGATTTCTGGTCTTTCTTTTCTTTATGTTCTCAAATTTTAATTGAACCTTGAATCAATTTCCTGAACAGGACAGTTTCTAAAAGCTCGACTATAATTCCTCCAAAACCTCGGGAACATACATTTTTACTTCAAATGAGGAAAATCATTTTTGATGAAGATAATTTGGCACAAACTAATAACATTCACCATCTTTTTACATTTGAGAAGCCGGACATAAAATGTTTAGAGGTTGTGTGTCCGTCCTGTTATTGTGAACACGATATCTAAACAACGCCTTCAGGGTAGTTCTTCAAATTTGGTACAAATGTTCACTTAGAATCTCGGATGAACTGATTCCACTCTGGTGGTCAAAGGTCTGCTGTGTTTGTTTCTGACAGAAAAAGTACAAAGATGACGGGAGGAAGGAGATGATGACGTCTCTTTACTCGCAGCTTCCTGAAACCGCAGAGACGCAGTTCGCCCGGGAGATGACGGAGCTGCAGAGCCAGGTACAGAGCGTCAGACATTTCCATCGTTCCTCCTGCCCTGACTTTATCTAGAATAATTTATTACAAAAAACTAGATGATAACAGTGAACGTGTCGTCTTGTCTCTAGAACAAGTACAAAGAAAGTGGGAAGAAGGGTCAGACGCTCAGTGTTTACTCCCAGCTGCCAGACACCAACGAAATCCAGTTTGCCAAATCTGTTTCTGAAATACAGAGTGAGGTACGTGAGATTTCATCCAGCTTGTCCTCCGGGATCCTGAGTCAAAATCTAACTCTTGACTTTCCTGTGACACTCATTATATTTCATGGAAAATGTGCAAAATCCTTCGTCTTGTGTTTTTAGGCCAAATACAAAGAAGCAGTGAAGAAGGAGGTGAGCAGCTCTCTGTACTCGAAGCTGCCGGAGACGCTGGACACGCTGCACTCCAAAGAGGTGTCCCAGCTGCAGAGTCAGGTACTGAGGAGCCGGGGAGCAGAACCTCAGACATGTGCAGACAATAGCGTCTGTAGAGCAGCAGGGGCGGAGCCTGTAGAGCAGCAGGGGGCGGAGCCTGTAGAGCAGCAGGAGACTGTGGAAATATCTCAGCTGGAGGTCGTGTCGCCATCCTGATGATAACATGCTGCTTCTGTTCCACTGCACTTTAAACTTCCTTTAAATGGCAGCTGACAGTAAATAAAAAGACTTGTTGTCTCTGGTAAAGTGAAAAAAGGATTGTTTGTGTTCATCCGTCTTCAGCAGAAAGAAAGAAAGGTTTATATCAGTTTAAAAAGCTGTTTCTTCATCAGTTCTGTGACCTGGAGTCAGGATGTGTCCTCCTTCGTCTGTCTGTGCAGGTCAAGTACAAACAGGACGGAAAGATGGAGGCGAGAGACTCCCTCTACCATCGACTGCCTGAAACCACAGAGACACAGCTGGCCAAGCATCAGGGGGACATGTACAGCGAGGTGAGAGACGTCCAGGTGTGAGGGCGGAGCTTCCACAGGGCGCAGGTTGTGACGAGAGCTTCTCTCTCTCTCTCTTTTGTCTCTCAGGTGAAGTACAAGGACGAGGGGAAGAAGGACGCCGCCAGGAACCTGTACTCGCTGCTCCCGGAGACGGCGGAGACGCTGTTCGCCAAACACGTGTCTGAGATGCAGAGTGAGGTGAGGACCTGAAGCTCCACGGCCTCCGAGGGGTCATCTGATCAAAGCAGCTAGAAAAGACCTATTTAATAAGCACTAATAAAGTTATTAATCACAGTGCACAGGACTATGTAGTGTTTAACAAGGAGGTCATGATGTCATCCGTTAAAACTACTGAGTGGATTTTACATTTTAGTGCAAATATAGAATTTCACTTTCTTTGATATTGTGAGAAAGTTTTCCAACATTGACTCTTGAGCTCAGACTGAGGGAAAGTCTCGTTTATCTGTATTGGTAGAAACATTTCTGTGAAGAAGACGAATATAATTCAGAACCCACAGAATGAAACAGGAGGATGTTTGGAACCAGTGAAGATTGTTGTTTCCTGTGTGTTTTCGAGGTCACGTACAAGAAGGACAAAGAGGATCTGCCCAACGCTCTGTTCTCACTGCTGCCGGAAACTCTGCAGACTCAGTTCGTCAAAGAGATGAACGAGACGCACAGCGAGGTGAGACACTCGCTTCACTTTTAAAACCTTCACAGGGTGGATGCAGTGTGAAACATGCAGAATAACACCAACAGAGATCGTGTGTGTGTGTGTGTTCATGTGTGTGTGTTCATGTGTGTGCGTGTGCAGTCATCTCCATGTTCACACATTCCAGTGAAGCTCTGGTCTATTCTGGTCTGGTTATCAGAAACACTCAGAGCTGCTGGACGCCTCCGTCTGTCTCACTCTCTCCTCGTGCTGCTAGAACATATCAGAGTATTTTTATTCTCTTTTAAAAAAACACAAATCTCTTCTGTCCCTTGGATTTGGTTTCGATGTGAATCAGAGACCGACCGACAATTTGTTTAATCTGAGATTTTTATGAGATGAACACATTTTTTCCTGACATGCTCGGATCCACAGTCAAAATCCATAAATTCAGAAAGTCTCAAATATTTTCCTGCAGCCGTTACCATCACTCTACTTCTTCTTCAGACTTTTAACCCACTTCCTGCTGCTTCTTCACATTAGACACATAAACTCTTCTCGACCCAATGATACAGACCGAAGTTCATGTTAGATTTCCAGTGAAACATGTCAGCAGCACCTGATGCTTCACCGGTTGGCCGAGGCAAACCAACAGGGTGGAAACTCTAGTTCTTCAAGTGTTGTAAGAATCTTATTTGGGAGAATTCAACACGCCACATTGTGTGTTAGAATGTTGTGTGTTAATATGTGACAGAGCAGCTGCAACATGTCAACCTGTGTTTTTCCTGCAGGTCAAATACAAGGAAGCAGCTAAGAAGGAAGCCGGCAGCGCTCTGTTCCACCGGCTACCGGAGACGCTGGAGACGCTGCACGTGAGAGAGGTTACTGAGCTGCAGAGCCAGGTGCACTATTCGATTATTCACTGATTCACTATTTGAGCATCAAAACACTTCAGAGATGGATTCCTTGTCTTCGTTTATCATCTAATATTTAGTGTTTCTAGTCGTGAATAGAGTTTGAGTCTGAGTCTTCAAAATCTGCATTTATGTGTCAAACATGGATCGTAAACCCACGGAGGGGAGGAGCTGTGTCTCTCATCACTGTGAGAATAAACTCAGAGGTGAAGTTAAACCTGAATCTGCTGCTGCTCCTTCAGAACAAGTACAAGGAGAGTGGGAGGAGCTTGATGTCGTCCAGCTTGTACGCTCAGCTGCCGCAGACGGCCGAGACGCAGCTCGCCGCCAAGATGTCCGACCTGCACAGTGAGGTCTGTCGTCTGTCTCAGTGTCTCTGTGTCTCAGTGTCTCTGTGTCTCTGTGTCTCTGTGTCTCTGTGTCTCAGTGTCTCTGTGTCTCTGTGTCTCAGTGTCTCTGTGTCTCTGTGTCTCTGTGTCTCTGTGTCTCTGTGTCTCAGTGTCTCAGTGTCTCTGTGTCTCTGTGTCTCAGTGTCTCAGTGTCTCTGTGTCTCAGTGTCTCAGTGTCTCAGTGTCTCAGTGTCTCTGTGTCTCTGTGTCTCAGTGTCTCAGTGTCTCAGTGTCTCAGTGTCCCAGTGTCTCTGTGTCTCTGTGTCTCTGTGTCTCTGTGTCTCTGTGTCTCTGTGTCTCTGTGTCTCAGTGTCTCAGTGTCTCAGTGTCTCAGTGTCTATGTGTCTCTTTGTCTCTGTGTCTCATTGTCTCTGTGTCTCTGTGTCTCATTGTCTCTGTGTCTCAGTGTCTCAGTGTCTCAGTGTCTCAGTGTCTCTGTGTCTCTCTGTCTCTGTGTCTCAGTGTCTCAGTGTCTCAGTGTCTCAGTGTCTCTGTGTCTCTGTGTCTCTCTGTCTCTGTGTCTCTGTGTCTCAGTGTCTCAGTGTCTCTGTGTCTCAGTGTCTCAGTGTCTCAGTGTCTCAGTGTCTCTGTGTCTCTGTCTCCTGCAGAGTAAATACCGAGAGGACGGGATCAGGAGCCTGTCTCAGAGCTTCTACTCTCAGCTGCCAGAGACGGCCGAGACGCAGCTCGCCAGATCCGTCTCTGAGCTGCAGAGCGAGGTGAGGGACAGGGGACTTCCTTTCTCCCGGAGCAGGAGGGTCTTTTTATTTTTGAAGCTGATCTCAGTGACGATGCAAACAGACGCTCACGCTCGATGTTTCCTTTAGACCAAGTACAAGGAGGCGAGCAGGAAGGAGGCGAGCAGCTGTCTCTACCATCAGCTTCCTGAAACTCTGGAGACGCAGCGTGCCAAGGAGACGGCTGAGCTGCAGAGTCAGGTGAGCTCACACAACACGCCCACAGCTGTGTGTCTGTGCTGGAAGGATCCGGACGTCAGCTCAGTGTCTGTCTCCTTCAGGTGAAGTACACAGAAGGGAGGAAGGAGCTGAGCACCAACCTGTACTCTCTGCTGCCGGAGACGGAGGAGATGAAGTTAGCTAAAGCTGCCATGGACCTGCAGAGCGAGGTGGGTCCACACGCTGTCCTCACTCCTCACTAGGGTTGCAAAGGGGCAGAAAGTTTCCGGTAAATTTCCGGAAACTTTCCGCAAACTTCCCATGGGAAGTTTAGCTCGGGAATTTTGAAAAAAATAAAAATACGCAAATTAAACGCTGATCAATAAAAACATCATTCAAAACTCTATTTTAAAGATGTATGGAACGTTGAGTTTCAACCCTCCACTGGTCATTCTTCCATCACATGCACAGATAACTCCCAGCATGCTTCACTCTACAGCAGGGCTGTTGAGGCCTGCTGTAGAGTGCAGGACTAGTCAGGTAAGTTTCCATAATATTACTGGGAAAATATATGAGCATGCTGATTGAGGATTGTTCATCTGTTCATCTAGACTATTTCCATTCATTTATCCATCAATTGTAAAATATTTTCACAGACGATTCCAATAGTTTGGCTAACTATTTATATCTCTGGCATTGCATTAGTGTTTTTGTACAAACTTTTTTCTCATCTTATTCTACAGAACAATGCCACGTGCACTCTCTCATGTGTGGAGACATTTCACCCCATCCAATGTAGAAGGAAAGGCTGTGTACATTTGCAAATACTGAGCAAAGACCTATGTTAAGAATGACACAACGATGCAGAAGCATATAGTCAAGTGCCCAAAGTTTCCTCAGGGCTCAAATCAGACTATGACAAAACAAAATGTTTATATTTATGTCTGTATATGACAAGGTAAATACAGTTAGTATAAATTACCCACAACATTTCCAGTTAATTCCCGTATATTCCCGTTAATTCCCATGGAAAGTTTCCAACTTTGAATATTCCCGGAATTTTGCAACCCTACTCCTCCCACCCCAGACCTCCTCTTCTCCTGCCTGCTCATCTTCTCGTTCTGTTGCTTTTGTCTCTCAGATTAAATACAAGCAGAAAGGTCGACAGGAGGTCAGCACCAGCGCCTTCCACCAGATGCCAGAAACCAACGAGATGGAGTTTGCGAAGCAGATGTCTGAACTTCAGAGTGAGGTTGTCTCCGTGTTAATCCGAAAGGTTGTTCAATAAACTGACAATTAAAACACAAACCTGTGTATTTATTTGAGGTTGTGTGTGTGTGTTGTCGTCTCTCAGAACAAGTACAAGAAGGACAAAGAGGATCTGCCCAACGCTCTGTACTCACTGCTGCCGGACACGCTGCAGACTCAGTTCATCAGAGAGATGAACGAGACGCACAGCGAGGTGGGAAGTGATCACAACCTCATTTATAACAGGATGGTGATGTGATGGAAAGTGTGTGTTGCCCTGATGTGCAGGATTGTGTTGTGTGTGTGTGTCTGTGCAGGTATTGATCCAATGTTGTGTTCTAATCTCAGAGTAAATACAAGGAGGCCGGTAGGAAGGAGCTGGGGAACAGTTTGTATTCTCTGATGCCCGAGACCAAAGAAACTCAACACGCCAAGGAGCAGACGCAGCTGCACAGTGAGGTACGACAACTGAAGCGTCTTCACACTTCATCACACAGACACACACACACACACTGGGACGCCTGCTTCACCTGCTCTGGAGAACCTGCTGCTGCATGACACAGGATTTCAAAGTGTCTCTGAGCTGTAAACTAAAGTATTGGACTGTTCTTTGATGAAACACATGTTGGTTCTTACATCACAAAGCTGCTTGTTTGTGTAAAGTTTTGCACAAACAACCAAACACAAACACTCTTATTATTCATTGTGTTACAGATTTAAAATCCATATCCTCTGACTGAGATCAATCGTCCTTTAGACTTGATCGTATTGTGAATTTATTATTTAGAAAAAGTACGATTTTAAATCAAATCTGCAATATATACATTATGGTTAATAATATACAAGTTCCTGTTGAAACAGAGGGATCTGAGAGGCCTCTGATGCGCTGCCCAGTTGAAGGTGTGGTGTTGTGTTGTGTTGTGTTGTGTTACAGAAAGCGTACAGGCAGGAGGGCAAGAAGGACGCCGGCTGCAGTCTGTACGCACACATGCCTCAGACCATCGAGACCGTCTTCAACAAAGAGCTGAGCCGGACGCAGAGCGACGTGAGTCTCCTGCAGCGGCTCAGCCATCAGGGAATCATAATTCACGTCTCCACACTGAGAGAAATACAGATCTGGTTTTCTAAAGGGGATCAAGTGGCAAAATCCTTCAGTCGTTTTAAAGAAGTTATTCATCTGTTTTAAAAGAGACACGTGAAGTCTAGTGCTGAGAAACAACCTGTTTCGTAAACTTTTGGATCCACAACACATCTCGTTCACAAACAGACAAACAAATAAAAACTCTGAAGTGGATGAGTCGGTTCTTGGCCTGCTCCTCATCCTTCACCGGGTTCAGGTTGTTGTGCAGCAGCTGAGGAGAGAAGATGCTTGAGACACAAGAACACGATCAGAGTCGGTATCATGTCATCGAGGCGTGAACACAGAGAGCAGCTGTGTGGTGTTCTACAGCCTGAGGACACAGACACTGACCTACTGCCTGCACACACACACACACACACACACACACACACACACACACACACACACACACACAGCGCTCTCTGGTTGATGCTTATAAACTGTGACAGACGGACATTTCGAAGGATTCAGGCTCAGAACCTGTGAGAGACACAACGTTAACAAAGAGAACCTGCAGCAGGAAGGAGGCCACGCCCTTCAGATCCTGATAAAGATCACATACCACCAGGGCCCGTTTCACCGTGAACCTGCAGAGGTGAAACCAAACATCTTGTGCGTCTGCAGCTTCGTCTCTCTTCACGTTGCAGACCGGTCGGTTCACACGGGTCAGTCGGCCCCGGGGCAGAGGATCAGAGGCTCGGGGGAAACTGGGGCACGATGCTTTCACGTCTGCTGACCGAGCAATGAGACGCTAACTGGAGCGTACAACACAACAGACCGTCTCACTGTCTGCACACCTCCAAAACAACACAACAGACTCACACACAGAGCACACAGACACAACAGGGACGACCTTACTGCAGGTTCTTAAACCCTTATTTCATTTATTTCATCAAGACTTTAATTATTCTGTTGATTTGTAATTGGAAAAACAATTAATTTGTTGGGTGCTGAGTTTTCCCTGGTGTCTGATTGTATGAATTCAATAAACTTAAACAGTGTTGAAACATCACGAAATACATTAAAAAAAAATCTAATTCAATATATAACAAGTGAATTTATCACTCAGAGCTCGTATCTCTGTCACGGATCAACTTTCCTCTTTAACTTCCCTAGATCCAGATTTCTATTAGGACCTGAACCAGATTTCACACATTTAACTCTAAATATGCCTTAAAGATTTCTAAAAATATATAAACATCAACTAAATATTCCTTTACCCTCCATAAATTAATTAATTACTGAAATAATAAATTTAAACTGATGGTTTTTATTGTACACAGGAAACCACAAAGTCCTGTGATGAGTCAGGACGTTGGTTAAGTTTAGTTCCCGTCGGTTTCTTTAATCCTTCAGGTTTAAATGTTGATTTCTCATTTTCACGGCTGGATGCAGCTCATCGTATTTTTAGCCAAACGAACGAAGCTGAATTAGTCATGAGATATTTTCTCCCTCGGTCTCTTCTGTCTCACTTCCGGTCTTCGTGTCCTCTTCTCTTTCTCTTCTCTTTTTGCGTTCTTTGTTTTTATTTACGTCTCAGTGATCGAAGGAATGATGTTTTCAGTCCGTCCGTCCCATTCCTATGAGCTCGATGTCTCAAGAACGCCTTGAGAGAACGTCTAGTAGATGTGAGCAGGTGTTGGGACCACCAGCAGATGTTAGACGCTGAGGTTAATGGTGAATCTGACACCGATTATCAAAAGTTCCACTTGGGCTCCAAGGTGAACTGATTACATTTCAGAGGTCAAAGGTCACAGTGATCTCATATGAGTCTGGAAACAGCAAACAGAATGTGCACGGGTTGGTGGTTCCGTGCTCCTCCCTCAATCTGTGTCTCTCGTCTTTTCTCCGTAGAAGTCCTACAAGGAGAAGTACAACCGTGAGAAGGGGAAGTCCAGCTACACCAACATGAAGACGCTGCCCGAGGTGGAGCACGCCATGGAGGTCAACAAGAACCAGAGCAACGTAAATACACACATCCACTCAGCAGACGTACACACCAACTTGTCTGTGATGTTCAATCACACAACTGAAGGTTTTTATCGTTTTTGTTTTGCATTTTTCGGAAAAAACTGTTTCTTCTTCCTGATTTGAATCAACGTTTAACGAGATCGAAACACCAACGCTCCCACGTGGGCTGCATCATTTAATCAGACTTATTGTGGTCGACTCTTTTAGTTTTACATGTAATGCACTTTGTGATTATTGTTTTCATACAGAAGTAACTAACTTACTACTGATCCCAGGTCAGCTACAGAAAAGACAGAGAGGAGCTTCATCACTACAACTCAGCAGCAGACAGACTGGACATCGTCA